>NW_026606199.1:2895000-3080000 GCF_029834395.1 Sorex fumeus | reverse complement strand
CACCGGTGAGGCTGCCTTGAAAACCCAGAGTGTGCGAGAACTCCCGGGCGTTCCCAGGGGAAGTGGGAGGGAGCTGGGGGCTGGTGATGCTGGGGTCTGCACTGCCCGGGGTGCAGTGCCGGGAGGTCGGGCTACGTACCCTGGTGGGCGGCTGCGCAGGGTGAGTGTGAGCGCCCCGAGATTGCTGGGGGTCCCAGCCGCTACCCCGGCCATGGACCCTGACACGCACACCTGCTCTGCCATTTCTAAAGTCAGTGGAAGAGTCTGGAACCATCCAGATGGGGAGAGGGGAAGGTTTGTGCCTACAGCAAAGGCCCCTGCCTGGCTGGGCTGAGAGCAAAGTCATACACTCAGCGACCCGCAGGATGGGAGCACTCAGGAACCACAGGATGGGAGCACTCATGGACCACAGGATGGGGACTGGCTCACATGTGGGGGGATAACTGTGACCAGATGCCTTGGAGGTCCTTTTTAGATTAATCTGCTAACATGTGCATTTCCTTTTAGAACTATGCATCGTGAAGCATTGACAGAAATTCATATTTTAATTATCTTTATTATGGTGTTCGTATACTTTGTTGTAGTGATCTGTCACAACAGTAATTATTGAGACTCAAATGTTCAACTGTCATTTTCTAAACCAGGGACTCATTTACATGCATTCATGTTTTTATTTTTGCAACTGAAACGTTTATTTTTATTGTTATTTCAACGCAATTAATATTTTGTTTACAAGCGATCTTTATTTATTTGAAAATGAATGAAAAATATCTCCATTTTAGGGAAAGAGAAGTCACCAGTATTTAGTGCAGCCTGTTTTAAAACTTGCAGAGTCTCCTGCCCCCGCGCCTGGCTGTCCTTGCCAGGGCCCCTTGGGGGGAGCAGGTTGAGTTTCCTTCCCCGCCCTGACCAAGGCTCTGGCAGCTGAAGACCTCCAGAACCAACCACCACCATGCTGAGACCACTCTCCACATGCATGAAGGTACCAGCAGAGGAATAAAGACATGCGGGTCCCGGGGCTGAGATCTCCAAGCCTGCTCAGATCGGGACTGAGCATCCTCCACCCAGATTCTCCGAATTCCAGTAGGTGGGGGTCACACCCACCAACTGGCCCCCTGGCGCCGTGTAATCCCATCAGCGGCCAAGATTCAGAGACTATAAAACCCAGCTCCCAGAAGCGACATCTTATTATCTCATTCCTACTTTGGACAAACTGGCAGGCTACCGAATGTAACCTGCCCACACGGCAGAGTCTGGCAAACTCCCCGTGGCGTACCCAATATGCCAAATACCAGTAACAATGATGGGTCTCGTTCTCCTAACCCTGAAAGAGCCTTGAATATGGCACTTTTTAAAAAATCTCAGGGCTAGGACGAAGGAGACGTCACCGGGGCCTGATCTAGGCAATCGACGAACAAGAGGATGGTCGTGATCGTGATCGTCATGTTTTAAAACTTATTTGAGGCACCGTTATTTCTAATACTGTGAAATGTTAGGGTCTCGTGCATTCAGCACCCTAATGCCACACCCTCCCCCAGAGTGACCACTCCCTCCATCGTCCACCCCCAGCCCCCGACCCTCCCCATGGTGAGCTCAGTTCTGTGAACAACTCAGGTCCGGTTGCCTTTGGCCACTTGTTATTCCAACGGCGTCTCTGTAGTCTGGTCTGAGCAAGCCCACCGTGCCTCCCTGCTCCTGGCCAGCTTCCTCCCAGATCCGCCCACGGAGTGGCCGATGGCATTTTGTCTTTCCTTCAAGCGGACTAGTATCCCGCCCGTCCCGGAGCTTCTCTATCTGGTCAGCGGCTCTGGACACTGGCTTCCAGGTCAGGGCTGTGTGAGCAGGGCTTCAGGGACACAGGGACGGGAAGGTCTTTTCAGAATAGTTGTTGGCACTTGGGGGGAGAAGCTGAGAAGTGGGATGGCTGAGTCCTCGTGTGTTGAGGAGTGCCCGACTGTTTTGCAGAGGGTGAGCTGGTTGGCCTTCCCACATGTCTTTTTACCCACATCCATGCCAACATTGGGGCGATAAACAGTTAAAGTTAAAGCATTTCGGGGCTGGACCGATAGCACAGCAGGGAGGGCGTTTTGCCTTGTCCGTGGCCAACTCAGGTTCGATTCCCAGCATCCCATAGGGTCCCCCTGAGCACCGCCAGGAGTAATTCCTGAGTGCATGAGCCAGGAATAACCCCTGTGCAATGCTGGGTGTGACCCAAAAAGCAAAAACAAAACAAAACAAAAAGTGTTTCACACAAACATTTTTTGCTTGTTTTGTTCTGGGGTCCACAGGCAGCGTCGTGGCTCAGTTCTGTGGTGCTCGGGGACCATTTGGCATGTCCTGGATTGAACGTGGGTCTGCTGCTTGTTCTAACTCGTGAGATCTGTGAATGAATGTGTTATTAAATCCCTGTACTGTATTTCTGATCCCCACATACTCTGAAAAAGAAAACCCTCAGAAAACTTCGTCAGGTAAAAATGAGAAGAGGCGATACATTTTGCTGAATAAATCATGACAGAGAAATGACCACGAGACAGCAAAATCCTTATTTTCGACAACAGGGCAGAAGAGGGGCTGTACACCGGGTAGGATGTTTGCTTTACATGCGGCCCGCCCGGGTTCAGTTCCCCGCACCCCGCATGATGCCCGAGTCTGCCTGGAGTGAGTCCTGAGTACCGCTGGGCGTGGCCCAGAGACAAAAAGTCACCAAGAACAGGGGAAAATGCCTGAGAGCATTGACGGAACTCATTCCTCATCATGAACCATTCTCGCCCACATTCCGGTTAAGGGATAGACGATATCTCTGCAGCGGACACACCTAAGTCCTTGGTTCCTCTCTGGCTGAGCACTGGAATCCGAGCATTCTCATCAGTAAATAACGGTGCAGTGGGCCCCTGTCACGAACCATGGGGCAGAGGGCAGCTGCAGCTGAGAGCAGCCTCTCGCTCAGGCAAAGCCTCACCTGAAGGGGCCGGAGAGGCAGAGTCAGGACGTCTGCACGCTGCATCCAGTCGTCTGCCTTGGACAGGGACGCTGTCAGCTCCTGTCCCCGCCAGCTTCTTCCTGGCCCCCACTCCCTTTGTTCTAGCGTGTGAGATCTTTGAATGAACGTGTCCTTAAATGATTGGCACAGACATATCATCAAAGTTGCGTTGCTCTTAATATTCTCTTTTCTCCCATGATTAGTTGTGTCATTGCTCATCAAAATCATTTTCTAATATTTTAGAATTCTTTAGTGCCATACTTTGAGGCGACTTTAGTCTGTTGCGAAATATTCTTGAAGACATTGAAGAGTTTTTGTCAGCTTCTCGCTAAATATTTAAAAAGGACATCTTCTTATTGAGTTCCGCGAGCTCTTTACATATTATGGCTATGTTCTTTAGCAAATATTTGATTTGAGCGCATTTTTTCTCAGTTGCCATTCCATTTTCCCTTGGCTTCCCCTCCCCCCGCCCCGCCTCTTGCCTCACTGCTGCTGTTGCGAGGTCCAGGCTCTGCACACGTGCCCGGGGCTGGTGGTCATGGTGCCCCACGCTCCACACGTGCTAGCATGAATGTCCACCATCAGCCAGTGTGCAGGGCAGGGGTGAGACCAAACAGAGCAGCAAGCCGCAGAGAACAGCACGGCCAGCTGCTCCCCGGGTCCAAGCAGCACCCCCACTTAGCCACAGCGTCACCTCCTGCTCCCTCACATCTCACTGGATGATTTTTTTCTTTGGGTTTGGAGCCACATCCGTGGTGCTCAGGCCTGACTCCTGGCTCTGCACCCAGACATCGCTCGTTGCCGTGCAGGGGGCAAAGTGTGGTTATGGGGCATGGACCCTGTTGGCTGTCTGCAAGCCCTGCCTGCAGCACTCTCTCTGGCCCTAACAATTTGTTTAATATTATTTATTTCGTTCATGGACCACGTCCGGCTGTGCTCACGACTTGCTCCCGGCTCTGCACTCGGGAATCACTCCTGGTGGGTTTGAGGGACTGTGTGGGGTTCTGGGAGTCCAACCTGGGTCAGGCACAGGCAGTGAAATATGCCTTGTCCCGCTGCTCTATCTCTTCAGACACCGACATTTCACCTTTTTAATGATGTCTTTATGAGCAAAACTTTGAAGCTACAGTTAATGCTTATTTTCCTGCTCCAGAATTTGAAGTACTTTTTGTTAAGGGCTATGGTCTATCTTAAGATAAGTAGAGCCAGAGGGTTTTTTTTTTTTTGACTTTTTGGGTCACACCTGGCGATGCACAGGGGTTACTCCTGGCTCTGCACTCAGGAATTACCCCTGGAGGTAGCTCAGGGGACCATATGGGATGCTGGAAATCGAACCCGGGTCTGCTGTGTGCAAGGCAAATGCCCTACCCGCTGTGCTATCGCTCCAGCCCTGAGCCAGAGGTTTTTAACATTAATAAATATTCATTGCATTATTTGTTCAAAAACAACTATTTGTTAAAACCATTGTTGCACTATTTTTTTTTTTTTTTGCTTTTTGGGTCTCACCCGGCGATGCATAGGAGTTACTCCTGGCTCTGCACTCAGGAATCACCCCTGGAGGTAGCTCAGGGGACCATATGGGATGCTGGGAATCAAACCCGGATCGGCCGCGTGCAAGGCAGATGCCCTACCCGCTGTCCAGTTGCACTATTTTTAAAGACTATTGTTGCACTTGTTTGGAGGTTCTAGCAGGGGAGCACAGCTACTCGTATACCCTCAACTGATAGCACAGCAGTAGGGCGTCTGCCTTGCACCGGCCAACATGGCCGAGCCGGGTTCGATTCCTCCGCCCCTCTCGGAGAGCCCGGCAAGCTACTGAGAGTATCTCGCCTGCACGGCAGAGCCTGGCAAGCTCCCCGTGACGTGTTCGATATGACAAACACAGTAACAATTAAATCTCACAATGGAGATGTTACTGGGCCCGCTCGAGCAAATCGATGAACAGCAGGAGGACCATGATCTGGACCGTGATTGTTGCACTATTTGTTAAAAAGAATATTATCTTCACCATCGAATCATCTTTACCTCTTGCTAAATATTAACTTGGCCCCCAAATTGTGGCTCTATTTCCATAAACTTTGAGCTGTTCCTTGCCCTACACACCTGCTCAGGTGAGAACCCCGATACCTGCAGTCCAGAGCAGGCTCCAACTCATGTCTTGGACACGCTCATGTTTGTGGCCTGCCCAGCAGGGCTGCGAGACACCAGTCACCTGGCGGTGTTGGGGGTCATAGCTAGGGCTGGGACGGGGTGAGGTGACTATGCAGCGTGGGATCAAGACGAGGGTCTCATGCGTCCAGACACTGCTCCAGCCCCCTGAGCCCTTTCCCTGGCCCCTCCCTGGTTCTATTTTTCAAGATTTTAAACTATTTCTGGCTAATCTAGATTTTTTTTGTATTTTCATATAAATTTTAACAAGATGAGAACGCTATTCAGGTCTCCCAAAGAAGAATAGAAAGAGCTATGCTTGGAATATCACGTTTCACTCAAATGAGAGAAAGAATCCGGAGTTCCGCCATCTGTCGACGATCAAGGATCAGAGACGCTGTCTCGTTTGCCAAGGTGTCGAAAATCAGATGGGCTGGTCACGTAATGAGATTTAAAGACGACCGCTGGACTAGAGCTGTTACCGACTGGATTCCACGGGATGTCAAAAGACCGCGTGGCCGCCCACCTACCAGATGGTCAGACTTCTTCGTCAAGATCATGTACGATCGGTTTGAGGCCCTTCATGTTCCCGGAGCGAACAGATGCCACTGGGCTACACTAGCATGTGACAGGGACCAATGGAGATGCTACTGGCGCCCGCTCGAGCAAATCGACGACTAACGGGAAGTTAAGTGATTAAGTGATTCATATAAATTTTAGAATCAGCTTATCAGTCTTGTTTTTATTTGTTTGCTTTGTGTTCAGGTCACACTCGGTGGTACTCAGAGCTTACCCTTGACTGGAAGCTCAGGGATCACTCCGGGCAGGGTTCAGGGACACTCGGGGTGCCGGCGAGAGCCCCCCACGCGGCTTCTTCAGCCTCCACTTGTCTGTAGCCCCCGTCAGAGACAGTGCGGCCCCTCCCTTCCCTCTTCTGCATCCATGCTGGCTCCTGCCCGGCCTCGTTTGATCCATGTACTCGCTGCCTAAGGTCGTTACCACGTACTAGTTGATTGGCGAATGGGATTGGCCTTGTGGGATCACCAACGTCTGTGTCACCTGGAGGATCTTCTGGACGCACATTCACAGACAAATCGCCTCATGCCTGGGTCTCTTGTAGATCCCCTTGTCCCGTCATCCGACGGGGCGTGGGATGGTAGGAGAGGCCGTGAGGGGGCTTTGTCACGGAGTCAGGCACTGCACTCCGCCCCGTGGCTTCTCCTTGCTGACGACTCATTCTCAATCACTCATCTGTACTTTAGCTTTGCATTTCATGGTGGAAGACACGGCACGGTTGTTCCCGGATTTCGCCATGAATATCACAGATACACAAACAGGTATGTGGGTGCAGCTCGTGGGTGACAGATAGAAGGCGTCTAACACACTCTGTGTGTGGCCCAACGCTTGGCAGTCTCTTGAAGCTGGGGACAGCTGACCTGGGCTCCACAGTGTGTTCATTTCCCGCCATCAAAACGGCCGAGGCTGTGTCCAGCCTGGCTGGCTGTCCCTCCCGGGAGCCCCGTCAGAGACCAAGGAGCAGTCAGGCCACCGCGTTCTGGTGTCAACATTTCTTTGTCATTGGGTTGTCAATATTTCCCTTTGAGATAGTCTGGTACGTATTTAACAAGAGTTCATTAGAGTTTAAATTTTATTTTCTTGTAGACCATTACATTTCATATTTTGTGACACGCTTATCAGACAATCTTTGACTTGTTTTGACTTATCTTTTGGACAGATTTTCTTCACTGAATCTTGGCACATCTCGATGTGTTGCTAATACAGTTTTGTTTTGTTTGTTTGATTTTGTTTTCGGTCAATTGTGTAATCTGCAAATATTTACTCCTGGTTCTTGGGTTTCCATTCTCCTAACGACTCTCTCGGAGGGATTTTGGGAGAAATATTGATAACATGACTCCATTTGTTTTAAATGTAGACTACAAAGGAACTGGAGCAGCCCCAATATTTTTGACAGAAGGGCCAAGTCTCAGGACTCAGTATCAGGCTTGTTCGCCACAAGGCACCGTGGCCCCGGCAAACGGTCCCCCTTGCCACAAGCCCGACAGGCGACCGGAAACAGAACCCAGAACCTGGAAATAAGGCCGCGAGAACAAAGCTGGTTGGTTTTTTAACAAACACACAAAGGCAGTTAGATGTAGAACAATAACCTCTGAGAGGAAGTCACGTGGAGGGGCGCGTTCCTGCGGGACCGTGAAGGGTTAATTGGGGAGAGCCGGCCGCCTCTGGCCCAGTTCTCTGGCACAGCGTCTCTTGCACCAACACCGGCCTGCTTTGATTTCTTTTATCAGGGCTCACATGGCTTTTAAGACACAGAACCCGCAGCGATTGGGATAGATTAAAAAATAAGTATTTAAAAATCTGATGCAATTAAAACGGTGCTCTGGGGGTGCTCCCCTGCAGTGCTCAGGGACCCGGAGTCGCGGGAAGGGCCTCCCCGCACGGCGGGCCTGAGGGTTAGTGCTTTGGTGCCAACGGCCTGCACGTGGGGTCCAACTGGGCCGACAGGCCACCGCGGCAGGGCCGAGGATTAACCTCGGGGGCGGGCAGTCTCCTGCCTTGGTGCATTCTGCATTCCTGGGAAGGGCACGGTAAGCCTTCAAGCACCCCGCAGCCGGCGGGCAGAGACGCCCCTGATGATTGTACGTTTGGCACTTTTCAGCTCACGCAGGTGTTTCCTGCCGACGCTGAGACATTTCGGGGTCACCCTCGCCCCCTCGGCCTAATCCCAACCCCCCGCCCGCTGGCTCCAGGTCTGGGGTCTTAGTGTTCCCTTCCCGGGACCACCCTGTGAGGGGGCTCGGGGGAGGGGCAGGAATCGGGAGTGAGAACGCAGCGGGCAGTGGTGGAGATTCAACGGGTGTTTGTGCATCTTTTCTGGAAAGAATCTCTGCTCGCGGGCAGTGTTGCTTCCAGCTCTGATCCGTGGCCTGTACTGGTCAGGAGTGTGCGATACTTCTCAAAGCTGCTGATGCTGCTCTGTGTGTGTGTGTGTGGGGGGGGGGGGTGATGGGGGTGAGTCTGCTCTGAGTAGGGGGGATGATGGGGCTGAGTCAGCCATGCTCCGAGGTGGCCCCTTCCCAGACATGGGCCGTCTCACATGGGCAGTGCGGACTCTCTTGGGAGCGGGGCTGGGCTCTGTAGCCCCTCTGGGCTGTGACCGGGCCTCAGGCCGTGAACCCCAGTTCCCCTCAGCCGAGTGCTTCAGCAGGTCAGGGGGAAGTACCCGTCCTCCCCGACCAGGAATTCTGCTCTCTGGAGCAGAGGAGTCTGGCGTGTAGGGCGTGGCCCGTTGCCCGCCGCGTTCCTTCGCCTGGGGTGGCACCCGGGTTTGTCTTTAAGTGCATATGAGGTTCCAAACGCTTCAAAGAAAGAATCTACACTGGGTCTGTGACACTCAGGCAGGGCCGGAGATTCCCGGGTCTGCTGGGGGCTACGTGGCCTGTCCCTGACCAGCCTGGCCCCTCTCCCGCCTGCTGTGTCCAGCCAGGAACCCAGCCCGGCAGCCCTTGGGTCCCACAGACGCCTGAAGCCGGGGCTTATGCTCAGTGACCCCCGCTCTCTGCGGGGACTCGCGAGGCTGGTGGGTGTCCGTGGTCCGTGTCTGAGGCGGGAGGGGCCCGAGCGCTGCCCCCCATGCCCCAGCCCCCCGGCTCAGCCTGCTGGGCTCCGCACTCGGGGAGATTTCATTTTTTGTTTTTAATTATAAATGTAAGTAAAATCCAGTCACATCCATTGATAAATCCCTTTGAAATTATTCAATTCTTTTCTCATTTTGTGTGTGTGGTGAATTACACACACATGGACGCATATTTATTTAAGAATTTGAGGCAATTTGGAAATAACAGCACAGGAACATTGGAAGTCGAGTCTGAAGAACGTTCTTTTCCCGAGTCACTTGGGGGTGAGCTGCTGACAGGCCCCTCCATCATGGCCGGGTATTTTTAGAGCCGTTTCTCCGAGGAGAACATTCTTCTGCCTGACCCCCCAACGGAGGCACCGAGAGCGATTCATTACGGCCTCGGCACTCCAGGCCCGGGCGAAGCGTTTTCAGCTGCTTGGATGGTGTTTCCGGGTCAAGGACCTTCCCAGAACCTCTTCCTGCCCACGGTGACTCGGCCCGTCCCCTCGGTGCTGGCCGGGCTCTGGTCCCCCTTCTGGCCTGGACACGGGCTGGACACGAGCCCTGACTCCGTGCTGCGGCCCCGACCTGGATTTGTTATGGTTGTTTGGTTGGTCGGGGCTCGGGGACTCCGCGGGTTGTCAGCACCGCCGGGCGGCCCCTGCCTCCCCACTGTCCCCGCCGGCCCGTGACCCCGGCCACCCAGAGCCCTTCATGCCTTCCTGCGGCTCCCTCCGGGGCGAGGGGGAGCGTGTCTTTGCGGGAAAGCGCCTTAGAGCCTTAGAGCTGTTCATCGCCTCCCCGGCGTCTTGCTTCCGAGACATGCGTTCCCGCCCTTCTCGGTGGACGCTCGCGCTGGGTCCGGCCTCGGGAGCTGGCGGGCAGCTGCTGGGCGTCCGGCATGGCCCTGGCGCACCGGGGACTTTCCCCACTGCAGCCTCACACTCTTCAGATAGAAATGCCTTTGCTTATTTTATTGGCTTTTGAGGTCAGACTCGGCGGTGCTCAGGGCTCACTCCCGGCTCTGTGCTCAGGGCTGACTCCTGGCTCTGGGCTCAGGGATCACTCCCGGCTCTGTGCTCAGGGCTCACTCCTGCCTCTGTGCTCAGGGCTGACTCTTGCCTCTGTGCTCAGGGCTCACTCCCAACTCTGTGCTCAGGGCTGACTCCAGTCTCAGTGCTCAGGGCCGACTCCTGGCTCTGTGCTCAGGGCTGACTCCCGGCTCTGTGTGCAGGGCCCACTCCCAACTCTGTGCTCAGGGCCCACTCCTGGCGGGGCTCAGGGGCCCCTAGGTGGTGCCGGGGATCGAACTCAGGTTGGCTGTGTGCCAGGTGAGTGCATCCCCCAGGCCAGTTCTCCAGCCCCAGATCCGGCAGTCAGAGGTGAGGGTTGGTGCTCACAGTGCTCTCTGCTCCCCAAGTGGTGCTCCCTCTCCCTCCCCGGCCGAGCTCAGCCACACAGACTGGCCCGGGTGCCCGTGTGCACTAGGTGTTCTGATGTTTGCACACGGACACACGACCTCTAAACGTGCGTCTTATCTGCATTTCCCTCCATCCACACTCTCCGCCATGGCCCAGGGGCTTCCTATTGCTCTCCTTCTCGCTCACTTATCCGGTGCCACGTCCATTCACCCCACACACTCTCTGTAACGTGCCCATCCCCCTCGCCCGCCGCGCCCCAGCACACCTGGGGCTACCCCAGGGCCCAGCCCAGCCCAGCGGCAGGCGCGTCTCAGCGCTTCCTTGATGCTCCTCCCAGACGTCCCCCCTTCCTGCTCCCTCAGGGCCCCCCTGAGCTGCCCTTCCCAGGCTGCTCGTGGGGCTGAGTCCTCCTCCTCCTCCTCTGACGCGCCTCTGGCTCCGGGGTGCCCGGCCCCGTTCTGCTTCCGAGCCGCTGTGGCTGGGACCAGGAAGGGGAGGGCGATGCGGCCACCGCCACCAACCTTGGAAGGTGCCACAGCCCCGGGGGTTCTGGGCCGGCCTGACTCTTGGTGCCGCCTGTGTCCAGGGCTCCAGAACCTGCTTAGAGTGACACGGTGTGGGCGTCCGGGTCTCACGCGCTTGTAGGGATGGGGATGGTTCATCTTTTTCTAACCTCAGGGAAAGCGTCTGCAGGATCAGAATCATTCTCCCCAGAAACATAAGAAGAATTAGTTACTGAAACCCTCTGGGCCTGCAGTCTTGGGTGAGGGGAGGAGGCATCGTAATTAAAAGGTCATTTGCCTTGCACGCAGCCAGCTTGGCCGAGCCAGGTTCAATTTCTGCATCCCTCTCAGAGTGCCCGGCAAGCTACCGAGAGTATCTCGCCCGCATGGCAAAGCCTGGCAAGCTACCCGTGGCGTATTCGATGTGCCAAACACAGTAACAACAAAGTCTCCAATGGAGACGTTACTGGGTCCGCTCGAGCAAATCAATGAACAGTGGGAGGACAGTGTTTGTTTCTTTTAATAAATGTAAGGCTATTCACTTTTCTGCTTCTTTTACTCACTTTCGAGGCCGTGTTTATGCAGAAATGTTTCTGTCGTCCAAGTCTGCATAGATGCGACTAAGAAGACCCTGGTTCTCCTGGTAGCCCTGGGCCACCGGCCGGCTGGCCAGTCCTGGTTCCGGCTCGATGCCCGTGCTCTCATCTCTTGGGAGCTGTCACTTCACGTCAGCCTAAAACATCTACTTGACCTCGACTTGACAATCTCACCCAGCAAAGTCACATTCTCAACTATGCTCCTGAATTTCTTTTCTGTTCCTTGACCTTAGTCATTCTTCTTCTTCTAGCTTCCCGGAAGGACTAATGTGATCTCTGACTGTGCATCTTCCTGATCTGCTTCTGAAAGCACTTCAGGCTCTGATTTCCTTTCCTTGCATCCCTCCAGACCCCATTTGTCTTTTGTTGTTGTTGTCGTCGTTCTCCTGTATTAAAAATATTTAAAAATTTCCCTTAGGATTCTGCTCTCTGATGCTCTGATGCTGGATCTTGAAAGCCAAGTGCTCAATTTCCAAATATTCCAGGACTTCCTGATCATGTCTCTGCCACCCATTTCTAGGTTGCTGCTGTCACCGCCGGACGACGTCCCTTGTGTGGTTGCGACCTCGTAAGCTGGCCTCGACTTTCCCCACACGGGCTACAGCAGCCACGGCCCAATCTGTGTCCATCCCACGGAGCTGGGGGCTGGCGGGCGCCTCAGCCTTCTCTCCGCTGGGCTCAGCTCTGCTCTCCCTCTCAAGCTTGTCCCCCTCCGTGTCCTCTGGAGTGTCTCTGGAGGGTCCAACCAGCTCCTGAAGCAGAGCCGTTTCCGCTTCTTGCACTGCTTTAGGGCAGCCGGGAGGATGGTTTGTTTCCCAGCTCCGTTTCCACTGTCCTTCCCGCTCCTGCCTCTAAAGGGTCTGAGGGATTTGCGGCAGGTGCCTCCCGACCACCTGCTCCGGCCGCACCCGTGGGAGCCTCTTGGGGCTGAGGGAGCTTCCCAACGGGCTTGTCCTCTGGGCAGAGCCGGCGTGGCTGAGGTTGGTATTATTAGCAGTAAGCGCGCTCGGCCACAAATGTTAATTCTTGAAAATCCACAGAATCATGGGAAACCATCAGAGCCCCGAAGCTACCAGTGATATATTGCCTAGAATGTTCTCGGAGGCCCAAGCGTGCCCCAGAATAGTGCAGAGTTCTGGACATATTTGGTATTCCCACAGACACAGCACGGCCGCAGCAGCCTGCAGGCTCGGGCGGGCCTGGAGCTGGCCCTGGGGGTCACTCCCTTCCCGTGCCAGGCCTTTCACCGCCCCCGGCATCCCGTGCCAGTGCGTGACGGCCAGACCGGCCCGTTCTCAGGCTCTGCAGCCGAGTGCCGAGTGCGAGCACGGGCCCGCGTGACAGGGGACATGCTGCTGCCACCCAGCCCCCGGGTCCCAAGTTTCCTCTGCCCGCGCCTGGTGCCACCGAGTCCTGAGTGATGCACGCTGGCCAGGGACGTGGCTGGTGACCCTTCCCGAGAGGATGGGGGAACTGGGAAGGGGGTCTTTCCGCACACAGGCGCCCTCCCAGCCCCACCACTGATCTCGTCCCGGGTGGCACTCAGTCGGGGGCTCTGTCCCCGGGGGCCTCTCCACGGTGCCCCAAAGGTGCCCACCAGGCTAGCAAGCCCCTGCCTACGTCGAGCACTTGCTGACGGAACAAGGTCCCGCCCGTGCCAGCCTCTCCCGGAAGGCAGGTGCCGCCACGAGGGGGGTGGGGGCTCAGGAATCCCCTGTGGGTCTGAGAGGCTGCCGGTGGCCCCAGCCGTGCTCGGCAGGGAGAGTGGGCAGACTCTGCTACCCCTGGGGCTGCTGTGGCTCCGGCCTCTTCCCGCAGACCCAGCGTCCGTGCAGCCTCACTCCCACCAGGAGCGGATTTCCAGAGTCGTGTGTTTCTCCTGCTTCAGCCGGTTCAAACTCTCCCTTTTATTCCTTCACCCCTGCCCTCTGCCCAGCATTTTTCCTTTTCTTTCTTTCTTTTTTTTTTGCTTTATCTTTAAAAAAACGCCAGAGAGAGTACAAGGGCTGAGGCCGTCACCCCCGTCCCCCCTGCCAGGAGCGAGCCCGGCACTGACTCACCCCCCGACTCCACAGAGTCACACTGAGCCGTCGTGATGGCGAACAGGGACGGGTGACCCCGCGATGCACCACCCCGTTCTTCCCTGCGCCCCTGATACTTCTTGAGTGTCCTGCCCGGAGCAAACGAAATCCCATCCCTGGGCAGGGTCTCAGGGAAGGAGGCGCGGTGAGAGGGCGCCCGCGGTTGGCGCACGGCCTGATTCACCCCAGCAGAGGCGTCAGGAGACCGTCTCAGCCCCAGTCTCAGGGGCTGCTTTGCTGGTTGTTCTGGAACAGGGAACTGACTCACCTCTGAGTTTACGAATTTGCAGGATTCAGAGGCGGGGGCTGGGCTGCATGTTTGGCTGAGCAAATGCCCGGTGGTAGTCACAGCCTGGTCACTACGGGGCTTCTAGAAGGCTGCTGATGGCGGGGCAACCCCTTTGGCCCCCAGCCCTCTGCTTGCAGGCCTGACCCAGCTCAGCGGCAGCTGCGTTGTGGGGCCAGGGGTGGGATTGCCAGCCGTGGCATCTGTGGGCGGCGGGTTGGGCTGGGCAGGGCCCGTGCGAGTCTCGGTGTCCTCCTCTCCGGCCCAGACTCAGCTGGCTCGGTGGACACCTGACCAAGGGCTCCTTAAAATACACAGACTCGGGGCTGGAGCCATAGCACAGTGGGGAGGGCGTTTGCCTTGCACGTGGCCGACCCGGGTTCGATTCCCAGCATCCCATATGGTCCCCCGAGCACTGCCAGGAGTAATTCTTGAGTGCAGAGCCAGGAGGAAACCCTGAGTGTCGCCAGGTGTGACCCAAAAAAGCCAAAAAAAGAACAAATAAACACACAAACCCCAGTGTCTTCTCAGTGGGAGACCCCCGGGAAGGGAGAGTGAAGGGTCTTGGCCCACTTGCGTCTGGGGCACTGTCTGGGCCGGGCCCACCTGTCTAGGGCACTGACCGCCTGCAGGGGACGAGCGTGGCTGCTGGCTGGCACCTTTCCGCACGTGCTTTTCAGATGTGTGAGGTGGCCTCTCCCCAGCAGGACCCGGCTCCTCCCCCTGAGGGTGCAGTTCCCTCCCGGGCATGCTCAGGCCTCCTGCACTCAGCACCATGGACACCCCAGAGGGGCTTCCCAGGCCCGAGTTGCTGTCACCTGCCAGGGATGAAGCTGGGTTTAGAAGCCCTGCCCAGAAGATCACCCGGGGTCACCCGGAGACGGACACTCACCCGGGGCCTGCTCATCCTACAGTGCTCCCGGCTGCTCTGAAACCTCGCCTGAGCCAGATGCGGCCTGTGACCTTCAGAGTCGCGGCGGGTCCAGAGTCGCACAGCCTGGAGGGTTCTGGCCTTGCTCACGGCCGAACCGGGTTCAATCTCTGGCCTCTCAAATGGTCCCCTGAGCCTGTCCCGCCGTGATCCCTGAGCACAGGGCCAGGAGTCAGCCCTGAGCACTGCCGGGTGGAGCCCAAACAAGCAACCATCATGGCGCCTGGGAGCACCTGCCTGCATGAGGCTCCGGCATCCAACAGGTGCTCGGGGTCTCCTGCCCACTGTCACTCTGGCCGGGCTCTGCTGCCTGCCGCGTTTCCCAGGGGCAGCTCGTGGGACGGTGGCCGTGCCTGGACTCTGGCTGGGCACCACCTGAGGGGACCCAACACCCAGGGCATGACGCGGGTCCTGCCTCTCGTGGTTCTGTGCCAGCGAAGTTCACTGATGTTTGCAGAGCCCAGGGGTGGCACTGCAGGAAGAATGCGGTCACCTGTCTCCGGGGCATCCCCTGGACTCCTGCCCCGAAGAGAGCCCCGGAGGCTGGGATCTCTCACGCACCACACCTCCTCCAGGGCTTGGTTTGGCTTGGGGGACATCCCTGCCACTGCTCAGAGCTGACTCTGGGCTCTGTGCTCAGGATTGACGCCTGGCTCTGCACTCAGGGCTCACTCCTGGATCAGTGCTCAGTGCTGACTCCAGACTTGGTGCTCAGGGCTGACTCCGGTCTCAGTGCTCAGGGCTGACTCCTGGCAGTGCTCAGGGAACCCTGCGTGTTGTGGGGGATCACACCAGGGTGGGCAAGTGCCCCGCCTCATGTGCCAGCTCTGCTCACACCCCGACTTTGCCTTTTGGAAGCACCATCACTCCCGGATCCCCTAAGACTTGGTTTCTGAGACTCATTCTCGAATTTCCCATTGTCCTCTTTATTTCTTACGCAAACGTCATGTACCAGTGAAAGACACCCCGGGCCCAGGAAAGGCCGTTTGGGCTGCTAGGCGCTCCCCACGCTCCGTCCCAGACTCACACACACGTCCGTCCGTCTGGAACCGGGCACGGCTGCGCCCGCCAGGCCGCGGGTTGTAAGATGTCGGCGTGTCGAGGGCGTGTGGGTGGAGGCGGCCGCTGTGTCCCTCGTTGTCGGCCGGGCTGCGGCCAGCTCGCTCGGGGGCTTGGGCCCTAAGGAGTTAAGAGCCAGGGCTGGGTCCTGGTGGGCTGTGGGCGCCGCCCGCCTCCTCCTGGCCCCTCGCACCCCTCCCTGGCTTTCATCCCGGCCCCACCCTCCTTCCACCCTCATCACCGTCAGCGCACATGTCCCCTTTCATGCAGCTGTCCCCTGTGGTCCAGATGGAATCCATCTCTGCTGGCTTTTATTCCTTTAGTATTCCGCCTCTCTGTTGTATTAGATTTCTGTCTCTGCCTTGTTATAGTTATTACCATCTGGCCGGGCCCCGCCCGGTTGGGTGGTAAGATTCTTGGGGGTGGGAGCCCAGTCGGAACCTTTCATTTGCTCTGGTCCCCCCGGCACCGAGCCGGGGGCTGCGGAGGCGGCAGGATGGGGATTCCCGGCATCCCACGGGCCCCAGCCCGGCCTCCAGGTGGCCGGTGAGCTTCTGCCCACAAGGAACCCAGGGAGATAGAGACTGGTGGGCACCAGGCAGAGGCCGGGGAGGCCCAACTCACGCCCTCGCCATCTCTGCCTGCACATCCCAGCCGCCTGGGCCGTCACCAGCAGCTCCCGCGTGGTCTGTGGCCCACAGGACCTTCTGCCCACATGCACAATGGTGGGTGTCTCATCATTGCCTAGTGCCACGGCTGTGCGGCAGCCCCTGGACCCCGAGTGACAGCACGTTAGGCACCCGGCCCATGCAGGGAAGGACAGGTGTCGTCTCTGCGAGGATTTAGTCCAGTCTGGCTCTCGTGACAAGCCCCTTGGGCCGGGGGCTCACCTCGCAGCCCGCCTGGGCACCAGGCGGCCTCATTAGCAGCAGCTGATGGCATCGTCCACCTGGGAGGAGGGCCTCCCTCCTCCTGGGCTCTCTGATCACAACTCGTGTCCCCTGAGTGGCCACTCCAGGTACTCTGCTTCTTCAGACCTCATGTGTCTTGGCAGCCGAGGGCGGCGACCCCGGGGCCCAGCTGTGTGTCGCTCTTGTCTCCGCGACGGGCCTGGGCAGTGAGTGGTGGTCGGGAAATTGCAGTAATGACCTCTCTCTCGCTCAGGGGCCGCCCGGGCCGCCCTCTCTTCTGCTTTGTCCGTGTTCTCTGTGGCTCCGGAACTCCCACGCCAGGAGAGGAATTAGCTGGTTCCCCCTCGACATTTCCGCCGACGATTGTTCTGACATCTCCATTTGTAAATTTCCTTTCTTGTTAAAGGCAGATTGGAGACGTGGAGGTTGAGACGAGCCGGGCTGGCACCTGAGGGCCGGTGCTCGATGTGTTTAATTGGGAGAGTGTCTGACCCAGTCCCCAGCCGGCAGCGAGGGCACCCGGGGTCTTGTGAATTCCAGAGGGACGTCTCCGGGCAGGCCCTGGCATCCTGCTGGCCGCTGAGCCCCAGGTGTGGGGGAGGTTCATCTCCATGTGACGGTCACTCACATCCCACGCCAGGCAGTGCCATCACCCAGGTGCCTGTGCTGGGTGGCCTCTGCGTTGCCCCCGGGGACAGAGCAAATCGATGCGCCTCTGTCCAGGTCACAGGCGCTTTGATTCCCACAATCAAACAGTAGCAACTGCATCGTCTGGTTTAATTTTCTTCCAGTGAATCAATTACACTGAAGACTTGCTGATGTCGCCGGGTGGCTTGTCAGGGGCCCAGGGAGGCCATCTGCCCTCACAGCGGAGGAGGACACTCTCTGGGCAGAGCCGAGAGCTGCGTTCCTTCCAGAAGCTGCTTCTTGAGACATTTGCATTCTAGAATACACATTCCACCAGGCAGGGGCGGGCGGGACTGGCCTTCCAGGAACACGGCTCTCCGACACGAACTTCCGTGACTCTCGTCCCTCTCAGGATCCTCAGCCGGAGTGAGGGCGAAACCGTCCTTCCTTATTTTCCACCCCAGAGTTCCCCGTCCTCTTTGCTCAGCTGCCAAGTTTGCAGGTGAGAGGCCCCGTGGGCTGCCTCCGGGTGACGGCTGTGGGCTGCCGCTGGCGGGGGCTCCAGGTGAACGCCCCGACACCGTGACCCCTTCCCACGCACCCCGGCTGAGCTCACAGCTCCCGCCCGGTGGGCCTGATGGGCCGCGGGGATTCTCCTTTGAGGGCTGAGGGGAGTTCTCAGCGGCAGAGCTGCCTGTCCCCACTTCCTGGTCCTGGGGCACAGGACACGGGATTCCGGTCATCGTCTTGTCCTGCCTGTTACAGAAGCAAGGAGGCCGCTCCAGGCCACAGGCCATCAGCAGAATCACGTGGCGTGGGCGCCTGGCCTGGGAAACGCTTTGCCGGGCGGCTTGGAGAGGGACGAAACGGCTCAAACACTTTCCACTGGGGCTTGTAACGTCCTTGCTCTGAGTCACAGGAGCGTAGGGCCCCCCCGACAGTCCCTGCACGGGGCCCACACCGCCCGCCTTTCTCCTGCACACCCTTCAACCCCCCAGGGTGTGTCCATCCCCTCACTGCGGCCGTCATGGTCGCTGAAACAGTCCCAGGAAGCACCAGAGGCGTTTGAGGGTGCAAAGAGTGGCCATGGCGTGTCTGTGTGACGCTCGCCACGTGGCTGCGCCTGCCACGCCACAGGCCCACGGCTCCCAGTGTCCCCGTCACGGAGGCGGTTTCAGCGCCACGTCCCAGCATGCCGGAGAGCATCATGGCGGAGTCAACCTGCGCCAGACACTGCGAACCCACCCAGCTATAAACCAACACTCGGAGCCTCACCCCAACACCCTGTTACCTGCTGCCACCCACCCCGGGAACCACCACGAACTCACTCCTTCCGTGGCTTTGGCACTTTGAGACTCTGCACGTAAGTAAAGTCATATTTCTTGTTTTTCTCTGATTATTTCACTTTGCACAATGTCCTCAAGACTCATCTCTGCTGCTAACATGTTCTATTTCCTATTTTTCTAGAGCTGAGCTGTATTTCATGGCATGTGTATTTGAAGTACACATGCAGGTACTGGCAGAGGAACAAGGGCACGCGGGTCCTGGGGCTGAGATCTCCAAGCCTGCTCGGATCGGGGCTGAGCACCCTCCACCCAGATCCTCCAAATTCCAGTAGGCAGGGGTCACACCCACCAACTGGCCCCCTGGCGCCATGTAATCCCATCAACGGCCAAGACTCAGAGGCCATAAAACCCAGCTCCCGGAAGCATCTTATCATCTCATTCCTACTTTGGACAACCTGGCAGGCTACCGAATGTAACCTGCCCACCCGGCAGAGTCTGGCAAAGTCTCCGTGGCGGATGGTGGTTCTAGGTTTCATTTCTGAGGAACCTTCACATCGATTTCCATCCTGACTCCGCCAAGGTCCCTGACGCTGCCAAGGGCACAGAGCTTCCCGTTTCTGCATCTTCTTTGGCCTCTGTGATTTCCGTTTATTTTAAAGGTGAGCACTTTAACGGGTAGGAGGAAGTGACTTATTGTGTCACAAACGCGATTTGCTTTGCATTCCCTTGATGACGAGCATTGGGCAGAAGCAATGATATATATAGAGGTGAAGATCTTTTCATCTTCCCGTTGGCCGTATGTACGTGTTTGCTAAAGATCTACTTACACCCGGTCGCTGTCACTGTCCTCCCGTTGTTCATCGATTTGCTCGAGTGGGCCCAGTAACATCTCCATTGTGACAATTGTTACTGGTTTTGGCACATTAAATATGTCACGGTTAGCTTGCCGAGCTCTGCGGTGTGGGCAAGATACTCTCGGTAGCTTCCGGGCTCTCCGAGAGGGGCAGAGGAATCAAACTCGGGTCGGCCATGTCGGCCGCTTGCAAGGCAAACACCCTACCTGCTATGCTATCGCTCCAGCCACCCATTAAAAAAATACACTTGTACCTCCCAGTTGTAAGAGTTCTTCATCTATTTCTGGATACTAACCCCTGTCAGATATATGCTCGGGAAATATTGAGCCAGTCCATGGTGCCTTTCCATTTCCTTGGCTGTCTCCTAGGGTTGAAGGATAATGGGCGTGGGCTGGTGCCCAGTTCCAGGTGTGGGTCCTACAGGCTCAGGATCCGTGTTGACTGGGAGGGGCTCGCCCTGAGGCGAGGGTCATGCGCACAAAGGCATGGGTGAGTGTGAACGGTTTGTCAGGCAGAGGTTTTGAGGTTGACGTCCCTCTGCTTACGGGTTTTCACTCTTGCTGACAGTCACTCTGCCCTCAGCATCACATCCAAAAGCATCCCCCATGTTCAGGAGCTTTTAAGCGTATGTTTGCTGGGCCAGAGACAGAGTAGGGGTCAAGGTGCTGGCCTTGCTCTCCTGACCCCGATCTGACGCCCAGGACCCACACTGATCCCCTGGGCACCAACAGGAGTGATCCTTGAGCTCAGAGCCAGGGTCTAGGCCAGGGCACTGAGGGATGAGGCCCAAACTTTCCTCCCAACCAGAGAAAATTAGGGAAGTGATGCTTCCAGTTTTATTCTTTCTTTTCTTTTGTTTCCTTTTCTTTTATTATTATTATTATTATTATTATTATTATTATTATTTGAGGGGTGGTTGGGCCACACTTGGCAGTGCTCGGCACCTCCTCCTGGCCCGCTCTGTGCTCAGGGATCACTTCTGGCAGGGCTTGGAGGCCATATGAGGAGTTGGGATCAAACCCTGGTCTGGGAGGGTGCAAGGTCTCCCCTGACCTCTGTCATTCCCAGAGTCTCTCTTAATACTGATTTATTTGTGACCTTTTGGGTTTCAGATGAGTTTTAGGATCATTTTTCTATTTTTGTGAAAATGTTATTGGAGCTTTACTAGGTACAACATTGAGCCAATATGTGTCTCCGAGTTTTATTGACATTCAAGTGATTATTTTTCTGAAATGTGAGCAGGGGGATGTTTTCCCACTTGTATCTTTAGATTTTACTTTTCAATGTCATACTTTTCAGCGTATGGGTCTCTTATTTTCCTAGTTAATTTTTTTAGTTTTATTAATTGTCGAGGCTTTTTTGGGTGGGGGACCATACCCAGCATACTCAGGGATCTCTTATGCTTGGGGACCATCTGGGGTGCTAAGGATGGAGCCTGCATGGGCTCTATCTACCACGCTGGACTCTTAGTTTACTTTTTAAGATGCTATTCAGTCACTGTCACTGTCCTCCCGTTGTTCATCGATTTGCTCGAGCGGGCCCAGTAACGTCTCCATTGGAGACTTTGTTGTTACTGTGTCTGGCATAGCGAATACGTCACGGGGAGCTTGCCAGGCTCTGCCATGCGGGTGAGATACTCTCGGTAGCTTGCCGGGCTCTCCGAGAGGGGCAGAGGAATCGAACCTGGGTCGGCCGGGTTGGCCACCTGCAAGGCAAACACCCTACCTGCTGTGCTATCGCTCCAGTCCAAGATGCTATTATAAATGCTATAGTTTTCTATTTCTCTTAAGACAATTCATTTTGGTGTGTAGCATTGCAACTGATTTGTTTGTGGGCCGCAGTGCGGGGTTTTCAGGGCCTACTCCTGTGCTCAAGGCTTGCTGTTGGCGGGGAGTGGAGCGCCCTGCGTGGTACAGGGACTTAGGTGGGCTGTGAGTGGTGCAGGGCCTTGCGTGGGCTGCGTATGGGTCGATGCTTTAACCTCCATACCATCCCTCCTGCCTGCAGCTGATTTGGTATGCAAACCTATTCTGAGACTTTATTGAGTTTCTTTATTAGTTCTAGTTTCTCGGTCCTTCTTTCGGATTTTTATTTATGGCCGTCTTGGGTTTCTTATATAGCAGAGAGCGTGATTGACATCAATAAATAGGAACCATTTGCTCTTTCGATTCAGCAGTCTTCCAGGCCGCTGCTGTCTCCGTGTCCCAGCTCGGACGGCCGCGTCTCGTGGACGGGGGCGGTGGATGCCGCGCTGTCTCCTCCTGTCAACATTTCAGCGCGGGGCTCGTTAGCCGCGAGCTTGTCACACGTGGCTCCACTGTGCTGAGCTCCGGTCCTCCACGCCCAGCCGGTTGAGGGTTTTTTAATCATAAAATGATGCTGAGTTTTGTCAGATTCTTTTTCCGTATCTATCGTGATGATGATATGATTATTGTCTTTTATTCTATTAGTGTGTGTTATCACACAGATAAGCACATGCTGACTCACTCTTGCATACCAGGAATAAATCTCACTTTTTATGACATGCTGACTTCAATTTGCTTGTGCTTTGTTGGCAATTTTAATCATTCGGTTGATTTCATCTGGTCCTGTGTTTTCTCCATTTTTTTTTTGTAAATTACTAATTCAATCTCTTTCCTCATTATTCTTCGGATTTCCCTTTCTTCATAACTCAGTTATCAGAGTCACACAAATCTAGGCCTTCCCCCTTCCTGCAGGCTTCCACTTTGGCCGGTTTGTCGTTGTCTCGTTCCTCCAAAGTGCCTCTGGCGTCAGCTATGCTCACCTTTTCCTGCCAGCCTGAGTCCTGCTTTATTCTGGCTCAAGTTTTGCCTCCGACCAGAGCAGAGTTTTATTTCTTCTTATGTTTTTAGTTTAAAACTCTTCCGCTTGATTTTTACTGCTTAGAAAAATCCTATAAAACATTTACAAGAATTAACAAGAGTTAATGTCCCCGTGCTGTTCTTGACCGAGGGGGAATGCACCCAAACTTTCGTCAGGGATGAGGATAAGTATAAATTTTTATATAGATGCTCTTTCATTTTTCTAGGGGGCGGAGGCTCCTCCTTGTTTGCTGAGACATTAATAATAGATGCTGTCAAATGTTTTTCTTCTTTCTTGAGATGGTTTTAATATTTCTTTTGTCTCTCAATATGGTTAATTATATTTTATTAATTTCCAAGTGTTGAAACAATTTTCATGTCTGTGACCAAACCCCATTAAGCCACATATGCCATTCACATAAGGAATATTGTACTTAGTTTGCTAAATTTTGTTAAGAATGTTTCGTCTTTAGTAATATGGCATCCCGGTTCATCATTGATTTTGTAAGACCTATCTCATATGAATTACATTTTCTTTTGAATTTGTAGAGTCACAATTTCTCTTTCATTTCGTATCAATTTAGGCATCGGTAAAAAAAAGGTTAATTTCATTTTCTTAACATCCCTTTAATGCCTGTAGAATTTTACCATTCGGCCTCTTTTATTCCCGATTAGGGTAATTTGATTTCTTTCTTGTTTTCTTAATTAATTCATGATAGATGTATCAATCTTATCAAGCTTACAAAAGAACCAAGTTTTTATGTTGTTCCTATTATATTTCACCCTGTTTTTTTTTCTTGATTTTTTTTTCTGTCTTCTTTAGAACTTTATTCTTTTAAATTCATATTCATTTTAGGTTACTCTTTGACTCATTGTAGACTTTTTGCTTTTATTTGCATAGATTATTTTTATTGAGTCACTGTAATGACAAGTTTCCGAGGTTACTCAGGGCTGGGTTCCAACACCAACCCCCTCCCCAGTGTCCACTCCCCTCGCCAACGCCCCCCGTTTCTCTCCCGTCCCCTCAGCCTCCGTGATGCGCACTCCCCCTGCCTGTTCTGCCCCCGCTTTCCTTTGACGTGCTGGGGCTGACTTATTGCTTACGGGTTGCTGACAGGGTGTCCCGCATCGCCCTTCACCTCCTGCCGGCCCCGTCAGGTGACCCCCACCCCCCATTGCCATGGCGTCCCCGTCCCTGACAGACCCACCCTTACCTCCCAGTGCCAAGCGTCCTCCCCAAGGCCAGTTCTCATGCCCTGCGTGTCTGCTGCCTCTGGCCATGTGTTATCCCCCAAATACGTTTTCTTTATAGCCCACACATGAGCCTGCATTCATTGAGGCACTGTTCACAATAGCCAAGAGAAAAGCCCAAGAGCCCAAGGACAGGGACGGGATAAAGGAGCTGCGGATACGCACAGCGTGGAGTATTACTCTGCCCTGAGAAAAGATCACACAACTGGCTGCCAAGTGGATGGATCTGGGATTAGTGACATCAGCCATTATAGATGTCTGATACAGAAACAGAATCCTGTGTCAAACCTAATTTTTTTTCTAGTATAAATATTTAAAGGGATGGAGCAATAGCACAGTGGGTAGGGCGTTTGCCTTGCACGCAGCCAACATGGCCGACCCGAGTTCGATTCCTCCGCCCCTCTCGGAGAGCCCGGCAAGCTACCGAGAGTATCTCGCCCGCACGGCAGAGCCTGGCAAGCTCCCCGTGACGTATTTGATATGCCAAACACAGTAACAACTGTCACAATGGAGACGTTACTGGGTCCGCTCAAGCAAATCGATAAACAACGGGAGGACAGTGACAGGGATAAATATTTAAAATTATAAACTTCACACTTCTGTTGCGTTGGCTATGAACTACACACTGGATATAGTGTGTTTTCATTATCACTTACTCGAACATCCTTTCTAATTTCTCCTTTGGTGTTCTCCTCAATTCATTGGTTATATAGAAGGACATACCATAAGACACTTCCTACCCATTTTCCATCATTGCCACACCACATTTGTTGGGGTTCAAATATGGTGTGATCCATATGGTTCACCGCCTCATCGTGGCAGGGGGTGGCAATGGCGTACTGCAAAGAGAGAACCAACTGGTGCTGCAGTTACAACATGTCAGTCGACTGAAAGCATTCGGTAGACTGGGAGCACCTGCAAGGGTGATTAGAGGCCACCCTAAAAGCCTCCATCCCTCTCAGAGAGACCGGCAAGCTGTTGAGAGTATCTGGCTTGCACAGCAGAGCCTGGCAAGCTACTTGTGGCGTATTTGAAATGCCAAAACCAGTTACAATAACAGGTCTGATTCCTCTGACCCTGAAAGAGCCCCCAAATGTCAGCGTTAAGAAGAATGAGCAAGGAGAGGCTGATAAAATCTCAGGGCCAAACATTTTCATTTTCATTTCATCATCCTGTTACTCGTCGATTGCCTCGAGCAGGCCCCAGTAACGTCTCCTTCATCCTAGCCCTGAGATTATATTCAAGGCTCTTTAGGAGAATGAGACCCATCATTGTTACTGGTATTTGGCATATTGGGTGCGCCACGGGGAGTTTGCCAGACTCTGCCGTGTGGGCAGGCTACATTCGATAGCCTGCAAGTTTGTCCAAAGTAGGAAGGAGACAATAAGATGTCATAAAAGATGTCCTGATTATGATTCGCGGCCGTGCGGTTCCGGGAGCTGGATTTTATAGTCTCTGAGTCTTGGCCGTTGATGGGATTACACGGCGCCAGGGGGCCAGGTGGTGGGTGTGACCCCCGCCTACTGGAATTTGGAGGCTCTGGGTGGAGGATGCTCGACTCCAATCCGAGTCGTGTAATCCCATCAACGGCCAAGACTCAGAGACTATAAAATCCAGCTCCCGACGAGAACAGTGCAGTCTGCCCCCGCGCCTGGCTGTTCCTCGCCGGGGCCGTTGGAGGGGAGCAGGTTGAGCTTTCCTCCCCGCCCCGACCAGGGCTCCGGCAGCCGAAGACCTCCAGGACCAGCCACCACCATGCTGAGACCACTCTCCGCACACATGAAGGTACTGGCAGAGGGACAAAGCCACGCGGGTTCCGGGGCCGAGATCTCCCAGCCTACAGGGCCAAACGAGGCTGCCAAAATGAAGAAGGACTAAAATGACTGTCTGTACTTTCAGCACACGTATGCTGGCATCGGAAGCATCCATCGAGGACCTGACGGTGCAAGTGCAGAAGATCAAGTCCGACATCATTGGCTGACTGAGGCAAGAAGGCATCTATCACTTCATGCCATTTTTGACACTGGAGAGGAACTGTTCCTCTGAACATGTGACAGCAGAGGTGCCAGTAGTGTCGGTGTCCTTGTCAACAGAACTTAGCCATGAGCGTTGATTCATTCGAATGCCTAACAACCCGAATTGGACGCTTACGCTTGAATAGATATGGCTCATTGCCGGCAGTTTCTATCTTCGTTGTCTACGCACCAACATCCAACTATGATGAAGAAGAAGTTGAGAAGTTCTACATGGAGCTGGAGAAGTTCTATAAAGAAGACCACACCTTCTACAAGATCATTGTTGGTGATTTTAATGCCAAGATAGGACCGAGAAGATCAGTCAAAGAACTCCATGTCAGGACCCATGGTCTAGAATGGAACGAACAGGGTGAGAGGCTGTCTGAGTTCATCATATCGACCCAGACTATCCATGGTAACTCACAGTTTCAGAAGGCTGAATCTAAACATTGGACACGGGAGTCTCCTGGTGGACAATTCCACAATGAAATTGACCACATCATATTCAATCGATGGTTTTGCCTGACTGATGTCGCTGTTGCCCCAAAATTCTAAACGGGATGGGACCACTGTCTCCTTTGTGCAAAATTTTACTTCACCGAGCAGGGAGAAAGGGCTGCAAAGTTAAGAAGAGAACTCCCAGAACGACCACCAACTGGGAGCTCTTTGGCACTATTGCGGCAATATAGGAAGATGTCTCCATTGACAACATCGGCGAGGAATATGATCGACTGGCTCAGCACCTCAATGACTGTGCGAGGAATGCTGAGAGTGGAAAAGCCACAAACAGACGCCTGTCTTTGGAAACTCTCGAGCTCATTTGCCTACGTGGTTCAGCACAAGCACAAGCTAATGTCCAAGCTCACAAAGCTGTGTAGAGAAGCGATAAAGGAAGACCTCAAAGAGAGAAGAGCAGCAGTGTTGGCCAATGTGGCAGAAGCCAGAAAAAGTATTAGTAACACCCACCTGTCCTTCGTCAACTATAAAACCAAGATGACTGCCCTCCGACATCCTGATGGATCTATCACATCTTTCAGAAGGGAAATAATATAAATAAAATAAATAAAAGCCCTCCCGTTGATCATCGATTTGCTCGAGCGGGCCCAGTAACGTCTCCATTGGAGACTTTGTTGTTACTGTGTTTGGCATATCAAATACGTCGCGGGGAGCTTGCCAGGCTCTGCCGAGCGGGCGAGATACTCTCGGTAGCTTGTCGGGCTCTGCGAGAGGGGCGGAGCAATCGAACTCGGGTCGGCCATGTTGGCTGCGTGCAAGGCAAACGCCCTACCGCTGTGCTATCGCTCCAGCCCAGAAGGGAAATGGAGAAGATTATTCATGACTTCTACTCGGATCTCTTCAATAGCCACATCCACCTGCCCACATACCAAATTCCACAAGTGGATTAAGTTGTTCCCAACGTCCTCCCTTCCGAAATCTGACATGCCATTTCGTTGGTAAAGAAACGTATAGCACCCGGTCCAGACAAGATCAGACCCGAACATCTGAAGAACCTACCGTTGGTACTCATCAATACACTGGCTCGGCTCTTTACACAGTACCTGTCTGAATGCAAGGTTCCATCCCAATGAAAAACCAGCAGGACTGTACTACTGTTCAAGAAGGGAGACATCCATGACATTGGCAACTATCGACCCATCTGCCTGACCATCGTTTACAACCTGTTCACTCGAGTCTTCCTGAATAGAATAGGCAGAACACTAGATGAAGGACAACCATGTGAGCAAACCGGGTTCCGTAAAGGATTCAGCACAATCGACCATATCCACTCGATAACCAAGCTCATTGAGGTTTCTCGGGAGTTCAAGGTGCCGCTCTGTCTAACATTCATTGATTTAAAAAAGGCCTTTGATTCTGTTGAGACTGAAGCTGTCATCGAAGCCCTAGTCAAACAAGGCATTCACACTCAGTACATCAGGATCCTCCGCAAGCTGTACAACAGATTCACCACCAGAATCTCACCATTCTACAAAGAAGTGATCATTGACGTAAAGAGAAGGGTTTGGCAGGGTGATACCATTTCACCGAAACTCTTCAGTGCCACCCTCGAGAACGTCACGCAGCGATTGGAATGGGAAGGAACGGGAGTGAAGATAGACGGTCGGCAACTACACCACCTCCACTTCGCTGATGTAGAAGTATGCTGTTCAATTTTCAAATATTTGGAATACAAGCTAAAGATGTCCTGCTGCCTGCCATAGGTTTAAAATGGAACTCCACCACAGTCACTAGATAATGTATTTTATATGACTTTGATGCATTCATATTTAATCATGTCTGTTTGTATTGTGGTCTATGGTCTAGATTGCTGAGTGTTCTGTGTGCAGTTGAAAAATTCCTCAGCTATTGCATGTAGTGTCCATAACGGACAAACTAAAATCGGTGTGGAGGAGAGCTGCTTATTCGCTGGCGTGAGTTATTTCATGGATCACGGATAGGGGTTGTTAATGTCTGTGTCTATGATTTCCCCATTTCTCTTCCTGTCAGCTTTGGTTTTGTGATTTTTGAAGCACTGTTGGGAGAGCCCCCCACACCCCCGCCAGCCTGGTGATTATCACAGCGTGAACAGAGCCCAGGTGACGGCTCCGACCAGCCTCCCTCGAACGTGCCCCTTCCTCCCCGCGGCACAACTTGGGTTAAGGAGGAGTTACTGGGTATTCGGGTGCTTAGCCCGAAAAGGTGCAGTCACCATGTTTGTTTGTTTGGGGAGCCATACCTGGTGGTGCTCGGGGCTCACTCCTGGCTCTGTGCTCAGGGATCACTCCTGGATCTGTGCTCGGGGCTGACTCCTGGCTCTGTGCTCGGGGCTGACTCCTGGCTCTGTGCTCGGGGCTCACTCCTGGCTCTGTGCTCGGGGCTCACTCCTGGCTCTGTGCTCGGGACTGACTCCTGGTTCTGTGCTCGGCGCTCACTCTTGGCTCTGTGCTCGAGAATCACTCCTGGCCTCTGTGCTCGGGAATTACTCCTGGCTCTGTGCTTGGGAATTACTTCCGGCTCTGTGCTCTGTGCTCCCTCCTGCTGGGGCTCGGGGGGCGGGGGGGCCCTATGGGTGCCGGGAATCCAGCTCGGTGGGCCATGTGCAAGGCTGTACTATTGTTGGCGCCTGGCTCATCTTTTCACTATGTTTGCTTCTTGTCGGGGCTTTTGTTTTCCTGTTTTCACATCCGACGGCTTTCCAGTCAAGTGGTCTTTAGCCTCACAGCACGTCGTGCCAGACATCACAGAGCCCGTCCTGGCTTTGTTCCATTTCCCTCAATGCAGTGTCTGATTTCCGGGGGGCGTGCGCAGTGCTGGCATTCAGCGCAGACTCACCCTGCTGCCTTCCCTCTCTGCTCCGTAGGTCCTGAGAGCGGACGTCGGCCCACTGCAGGCTCGCTGGTGGCGAGGAGACGACTGGAGGCCTGCCTCCTGGCCCCGTCCCTTGTGAGAAGGTCACCGGGGAGAGGCGGATCCCGACGCTTGGGGCAGAAGAGCCTGTGGAACCTGGGAGGAGTGATCCAGCCGCCTCTGGGACAGAGAGAGACAGAGAGAGAGAGAGAGAGAGAGAGAGAGAGAGAGAGAGAGAGAGAGAGAGAGAGAGGTCCTTCTCTGTGTCTCTGCTGATGTTTGAATGTCTCCACTGGGCGCTGGGAGGACACGATTCCCGCCCCTGGGGAGAAGGAGCCGTGTTGGCAGAGCCAGCCGGGGGTCTCAGGCACACACCCACCAAGAAGCTGAAGGCCGAGTGCTGGAGGAGCCAGAAGGACGGATTCTACCAGAGGGCACACGGGGACACGGAGCCTGGAGTGTGACGCTCTGGACTCCAAGGCGGCAAGTAGGTGCAAGAGGAGGAAGGGAAATCTCTCCGTACCGCAGGGGGTGTGGGGTCCACTTGGAGTGTGGCTGGGGCGTGGAGAGCCGGGCAAGGCTGGCGCCTGGGGGGATGCGACAGCCCAGGGCCAAACCATGTGACTCTCAATGCATCTGACACAGATTTGATCGAACGGTAGGGACTGGAAGGACTAGTTGGCGTCTCTGTGTTCTCCGTGAGTCGTCAACGCTTCCTCTGATACGTGTTAACTAGGACAGTGAACCGGGCTAGCAGGAACCAGCCGAGTCCCACACCAAGTGAGGTGTTGTCAACTTTTCTCACGTGCGATTTTGTCTCTCTTCGAGGGAAAAACAGGTAACGCGGGAGCACCCAGCACCCTCCCAGGTTTCAAAGAGGCTTCCCTCCCGCCTCGGGGAGGCTCGCAGCGGAAAGCCAGATGTTCAAATAAAGGCCTAAGCGGACAACTATGGACGATGTCCGCGCCACGAGAGCGTTGTGGAAATCCCTCACTGTCCTTAGGACAGCATCGGCGGCTTTTCAAGGGGTCCGATGAATACCTCCTTTCTTCCAGAGGTTTCCGTGGATTTGTCGGGCATGTCTGTCTCTTTTCCCTGACAGTGCTAGAGAGCCTGCACGAAAAATCAGAATAATGGGAGGCTTTTTAACCCCACGGTGCGTTGCTGAGAAGGCTCCGGGTGCACCCATGGCCCTGGGTGCCTGGGCTTGGCTGGGGAGGAGTCCAAGACGAGGACAGAACCACCGTGTGTGCCGTGGTCAAACTGCAAGAGGCCAGAACGTTCTGCGAGGAGGCAGGAAGCGAGGGGCAGGTGGCCAGCAAGGCTGCAGGAGGAAACGATCTCTCGGTGCTGGACATCTGCTTGGGGTCCCGGGTCCAGCTTTCTCCCTCATGTTAAAATCCTCCTTCTCGGGCTCTGGGGCTTTCTCAGAAACAAGGGAAATGGGCTAATCACAAGATTAGCCTTTCCCCCCTCTGGAACCCGAGCAGTATTGTTACCCCCAAAGCGCTCGGTGGGGGTGTCCACCGGACAGCGCAGGGTCTGGAGACTTCGTCCGCTCTGCTTCTAATTCACTTTTTGGTTCCACCAACGTCTGCTGGGGTCAGTGGCGTAGAGCAGCGGGCAGGGCACTGGCCTTGCAGGCCGATGACGTACTCAGGTGTGATCCCAGGTTCCTCAGATGGTCGCCGGAGTCTGCCAGGAGTGATCCCTGAGCACAGAGCCAGGAGTAAGCTTGACCACCGCCAGGTGAGTCCCCCAGACAAGCAAACAAATAACATGTCTATGAATGCATGTTGCAAGGCACGTCTCAGTACTGGCTGCTGTTGGTGGGAGAGGCCGGCCGTGAGGGTTTGGGCGAGGTAGAAAAGGGGCTTGTGGAATCCCATCCCGGAGAGGCCTGCACCCCTGGGCCTGGAGCAGGAGCCTGGGAGGGTCCCTGGGGCTCACGGCGCCCCAAGGCTCGACTTTCTCCATCGAGAGTGAAAGAGAAGCAGCGGGTCCAAGCCAGGACACGGCCGGCGGATTCCTGAGCTGGAAACACACACGACCAAATTCTTTAACAAAAAAAAAAAGCTTTAAGTTGTACTTGGGACACGATGTCCACTTCTTTGGCTCAGCAGACAAACCCGAAATTGTTTTTAGCTTTCGGCTCTGGCATTCACGAAGTTCTGCCTGAACTCCTTGGAGGCCTGCTGAGAAAGATTTATTTCTGTGCTTTCTGGACAGCGTGCAGAGCTCTGCCGAGTCGCGCCTGTCAGGACTGTCCGAAATTAAAAAGCGAGTGTGTGTGAGGGTGAAATGTTGGCTCGGATACCGTGGACAGAAAACGTGCTGGTTTCCAGGATGAGGAGAGTGAGGAGGTGTGACTGGGGAGGGACAGGCCCGAGCACCGCTGGCCCCACTGAGGACTTGGTCTCACTCCCTGAGTCGCTGTTTGAGAACTCCCCTAGCAACACAAACATCTGCTGTCCGGGCCTCTTGCTTTATGAGGAGTCGCACGGCTGACTCAAACCGCTCCAGACACCTCATTCACCCGGGCCAAACCCTGAAACAACCAAAAGTGAAACGACGGCTTCATTCCAGAAAGTTCCAGATACTCTGCAGCTCAGCGCGGGGATCCACAGAATGTTTGTCTGCTCAGACGCACAGAAACCCACACCCAGACCCAGGCGTGCTTTTGCTCCGTAAAGCCTTGCTCCCTGGAGAGGAGTATCGTGAGGGGAGCACAGGATGGAGTCTCTGGGCTCCATCTATTGGTTCCGAACTTCTTAGACTCGTATTAGATACTCAAATTCTTCTGGCTCTAGGAAACCTGTTCTAAATGGTTTCCTCAAGTGCAGACAAAGAAAAAGCGTCTTTTGTTTAGTTTCACGCCGACTCCAGCGTCAGGCCCTTGGAGACAGGACTGCGTGTAGCCGGCGTGGTGGGCATGGCCGGGTCCTGCGCGGCCGCCCATCCCCAGCCCGGGAGGGCTCTGTGTGTCTCTGTTGAGTCCCGTGTGCCCTGGGCGGGCGCCTCACTGAGATCATGTCCGAAGCGCCAGAGCCTCGCTGTCTGGCTGCCTCCTGCGGGCCCCAGGGAGAGGCGGGTTAGGCGCGTCTGCAAAGCGGGGCCAGAGCAGAGCGGCCTTGGCCAGAGGACAGTCATGCGGACGGTGGGTTGACCGGGCGCCAAGGTGGAACAGCCCACCCCCTCGTGGCCTCTGCCTCCTTTCTGGGGGCACAGGGCGGCACCCAGGCCAGGAGGCTGGGGGGGATGGGGGAGAGCCTGCCTTCGCAGACTCCATCAGGGGTGCCCGGCTCTGCTTCACCCACCAGGCACACTCACACTCACTCTCACACTCACACTCACTCTCACACTCACTCACACTTATTCACACTCACTCTTACTCTCACACTCACTTATTCACACTCATTCACACTCACTCACACTCACTTATTCACACTCACTCACACTTATTCACACTCATTCACACTCACTCTCACACTCACTCACACTTATTCACACTCACTCTTACTCTCACACTCACTTATTCACACTCATTCACACTCACTCACACTCACTTATTCACACTCACTCACACTTATTCACACTCATTCACACTCACTCTCACACTCACTCACACTTATTCACACTCACTCACACTTATTCACACTCACTCACACTCACACTCACATTCACTCTCTCTCACACACCCACACTCACTCACACTCATTCTCACACTCACATTCACTCTCACACTCACACTCACCACTGCCTCAGTGCACGGAGCGGGTCAGGCCCAGCAGGACTCACAAATGCTGGACCAGCAGCCTGGGGCCACCCTGCGGGCGTCGGCCCCACCCACAGCCCCATCAGAACTCGGCGGGCTCGTTGGGTCCCCGGCCTCCTCGGGTCCTTCTGCACCTCGGTCCCAGCACCCGCACGCCTGCTGCCCACACTGGACCCCACCCACCCCGTGCCCCCTGCATCCACATGGTCCTGCCCCGAGTCTTGTAATCTCCCACCGTGACGCTAACACGCCCTGTATCAAGCCCCGTGCTGTCCCCTGCCGACTCCCAGGCCCTGCTCCTGTTCCTCCTCCTCCTTCTTCTCCTCCTGATCCTCCTCTTCCTCCTCCTCCTCTTCCTCCTCCTCCTCCTCCTCTTCTTCCTCCCCCTCCTCCCCCATCTCCTCCCCCCGGTCTCCTTCCGTGACAGGCTTGTTTTCACGCCCGCCTTCCACCTCTGCTCACTGCCTGCCCCGCGTCGTCTCTGGTGTGACACTGTCCCCAAGGTCACACCCCTGCTGGAGTCACCCTGCGCGAGGAGAGGACCGTCGCCCTTCAGCTTGGGCGGTGTCGTAGCACTGCCAGAAGCTCATTTGGAACGGCACAAATGTTTGCCAAGCAAATGAACACATCGAGGGCGAGGCAAATCCTCTTTGGATTGAGGCAGATCCCAAGGAAGCGCCAGGCGCATTTGCAGGGGAGAGGCAGGGTGAGAGCCGGGCGCCAGGCCGTGCTCCCCAGAGCCCAGCGCCGTGGTGGATAGAACCGCCCTGGCCAGGGCAAAGGCAGCACCACCCTGACCTGAGCATCTCCTTCCGGGTGAGGCGACTTGCTCCAACTCTCTCGAAGCATCGGTCGGCTCTCAGGGTCACCCGCTGCCCGTGGCCTGCTGGGACCCACCAGACCACCACTGGCCTGGCCCAGGAAGCAGAGGTCACTCGGAGCTCCTGGCTTGGTTTCCCCTGCGATTCTCGGTCCCATGGACTATTAATAGGAGCCTTTAAATTTATTGCCCAAGCGGACACTTCTGAGAATAAAAGAAGGGCCTGCTCGCAGTCACGCTGGGCCCACGGGCAGAGGCAAGGGCACCCTCGGAGAGCAGGGCTCGGGAGAAGTGTCCAGCCGTGGGGATGATCCGCGGGGAAGGGGCTCATGGAAAAGGGCCCGGGCTCCATTTCCCACCAATCTGGAGGGTCCGGGCAGGAAGCAGGGGGCGTCCCCAGGGGCACGGCTGTATCTTTAGAGGTTGCCCTTGTCCAAAAATAACGGTTTCCTTCTTGCACTCAGCTCAACACATGGGACGCGCCTTCCGGAAACCCCCCACCTCCAAAGGAGCCACATCCCGCAGCCGTCAGGACATACACACTTCTTGGCCCCCAATCCCAGTCTGGGGTTCCAGGGGTGCACGGGCGGGGGGCTTCCTGTGGGCTCGGCCTAGCTTGGGTCCCTCTTGGGGAAACAGGACACATTGACTCAGAGGCAACCACGTGGCTGCAGAGTGCGGGAGAGGAACCCTGCATGCAGGACATGGGAGACCTTGGGAATAGGGTCGTACACGGACAGGACAGCGCTGACCTTGGTGACAGGAGGCTGGGGCAGCCCCTCAGCGGCTCAGTGGCCTGTCATTGGGAATGGGAGGAGGGCGGAGGGTCCTGGCTACAGTCTCCGGGTGCAGAATACAGGAAGTGCTGAAGCAGGTCTGTCTGAGACCCTGGCAGCCGTGAGCGTGGCGTGGGGGGCCATGTATCGGGAATGTGGCTTCTCACTGGCCAGCGTGTCTCGGGAAAACATTTAGTTCCGGAGACGACAAGAGGCAAATCTCTCCAGCGGGTGGTGGGGTGAGGAGGGGTCGCAGGCAGGCGGCCATGTCACGTGGGGCCGCGGGATCTGCCTGAGTGAGGGTCTTGACGCTGCCCACGTGGGCCTGCTCGGGCTACAGAGGCCCAGGGTGGCCACGGCCAGGGGCTTGCTCCTCCCCAGGGAACTGCGGGCAGGGAAGGCCTCGGCGTGGGCTGCTCTGTGGGACCAGGGCGGAGAGGGGCCAGGGTGTGACAGTGGCTGGAAGCCACAGCTGACCCGCCGTGGAGGCAGGCTTGCACGAACACCAGATGGATCTCAAGGGCAGGCGGCTGGCCCGGGTCCTCATGGGACCCACCTCTCTGCCCCCGGTGTAGAGGTCTCTTCCTCCTGCCCCCCCCGTGGCTCTCACAGAGTGCAGGCCGGGCCTCCCCGTGGCTGCCTGGGTGCCCTGTCCAGCCTCTGTCCCCGAGACTCGCCCTTGCTGCCCTTCTTCCCGCAGCCCACGCTGTGGGCACCGCCTCTGTGGAGCCGTCATGCCTGTCCAGTCGTCTCTGAGCTCTGCTCCGAGCGTGACAGCAGCCAACTTCCACCCTGGAGTCGGCTGTCACTTCAGAATCTGCAGGAAAGTGACTCAGAGCCCCCTCCCCACCCCCACACCTGGCAGCATTCCAGGGCCTCAGCCCCCTGGAAGCTCCCCCAGAGCCCGTGGCCCCGCCCACAGCCACCTGCCTGTTCCCGCAGGCACCTGTCCCCTCCCGTCCCGATACTGCCACTGACCCAGCTGAGGTCCTGGCCCCCACGCCGACTTCCTCGAAGCTTGTCAGTGGGTCTCCAGCCCTGCGGTCCCTCTCCTCACTGCACTTCACACATCCTTGTGCTGGGATAGGGCCAAAAAGTGAAATTTCCCCGTCAGCACCCACCGCCTCCTCCTCCTCTTCAGACAAAAGACACATAAGCACAGCTTGATCGGGCCCTTCATCAACCCCACCATTAGCTGGGACACGTGGCCACCAGTGAGCTGACCACGCGGTGTGGAGCCTGGCCAGTGACCACACTCAGCACTGGAGAGTCCCCTGGCTCTTCCTCCCCCTGGCCCTGCTTGCTGTCCTCTGTGTCGGGGGCTCCTCGGGCCACGGCCCAGTGGGTCCCCGGGGCCCCTCCTGGCGGTACTCAGCCTGACTCTGTACCCCCGAGGCTCCCAGACTGAAAGACAGCTCGGCCCCAGAACACGTATGCACTTACACGCCAGACCCCAGCTCCCAGCACCAGCGTCCTCGAGAGACACCAGGAGAGACCCCAAAGCCAAAAGCAAGTGAATAAACAAAATGTGCTCAGGGCAGATTTGGGTCCGTGATAGACACTTGTTTTACAGGAGGGAGGCCCCGGGTTTAGTTCCTGGCACTTCCCGGACAAATAAACGGGGAGAAAAGCACGCAGTGCTTGAGGACCGGAGGACCAGTGGGGTCACCCCATGGAGCTCAGGGGACCGGGCATGCCAGGGGTCAGACGTGGTGCCCTTGCCAGGCTCGAGCCAACAGACTTTGGGCGATCTCTGCGGTGCCCGCTCTGCTTTCTGAGTGTCCCTTTGAGAAATGATTTGCTTTTCCGATTAGATTGTAGGTGTGGTGGGGATTGACGGATGTCTCGATCCTTGAACCACACGCTGGGTAGAATTCTAGAGAGAGCATTTTCCAGATCCTCTCCGGACGAGCCATTAGATCCGCATAACCAAAAAATTTCTGAGAGCATAGAGATGTGCTTACCCAAGGTGTGTGCAAAATGCCGAAGATTATCAGCCCTTAAAGTATCTGGACCACATGTTACTATTCAAAGCTTTCTAAAACATCCTCCGGGAAAGTTCTGGAAAACAGATTTGTTTCCGGAAATTCTTGGACCTCAGTCCCTGTGTCCATTGTCCCCAGACATTGTGTGGATTCCCGCACGAGTCCAGAAGGAGCGATTCCAAGGCACATGCAGAGTCCTGCAGAGTCGAAGCACCGCGATCAGCTAGACGAGTGGCCAGTGCCGTTGCTGGCGGAGGCTCCCTGAGTAACGACCGCGGAGAGCACGCGGCCGGGAGTGGCACGACCAGCGCCAGCTCATCTTGGCCGGCTGCGGAGCGCGGTGCCTCTTCCCCATTCTCCTCCCTTCTGGCAGAGACGAATCTTGCCAAAAACAATGATTTGTGTGAGAGCCGAGTGTTTGTTCTCAGGGTCCCGTTGCCTCTGACGGAGGTTGGAACGCGTCTCGCCTGCCTTTGCCAGCAGTCTCTCTGGGGCTGCTTTGGGGGAAGTTAGCTGGATGTTGTCCGACACTGACAACGCCGAATCTCGGGGACCACTCGGCCCCGTGTCCTTTGTGGAGAAAGTTGAACTTTGTTGTTTGCTTAATACTCCAAGCTGATGAGGCATTTCATTATCTCGCCACTAATACACTCCGGAAAAGGGGCTCATCAGAGAATTGCAGGCTCTGAAATGTAAACACGTGAATAATTTACACTTTCAACTGGTGTTAAATAAAAGGTTTTAATCGAGACCGGGATCTGACGATAAATATTCATTTCTAATTTCCAACGAGTAAACTTTATCTCTTTTTAAAAGCCTTTTCATTTGGATTTTTGTTTTCCTGGAAGATAATGGCAAATTTGACAAGGGCGCATTTGGGAATCAGAGTTCCCGCTGGTCAACACAGCCATGAAGAGTTATTATGAAAATCAAAATTTGAAATAATTGCGAACTCGGGAATGAGGATGGTGGAGGGGCCGGCGGGGGCGGGAGGGTCACTTCCTGTTAGTTTCCCGGGGGGCCGAGGGGAGCGTCGCCGGGGACCGTCAGCTGGCCGGGCGCCAACCTGGACGGAATCCTCCTTGGCAGAGGGACTGGGCGCCGTGGGTCCCTGCTCTCACCCAGGTGACAGCCCAGCATGGCGCGGGGTGGGGGGGGGGGAGTGTGGTCTGGGGTGAGGAAGCCCCTGAGACCCCCGGGCTGCCCGTGGAGGCACTCAGGGTGGTCTGGGCTGCTCCCTGGCCCCCGCGGTCTTTAAAGCAGCCAGTGCTCGGCCGTGTCCTCTGTGGCTTTTCTGAGGCGCGTTCGCCATGTGCCCACGGCCGTCTGTGGGAGAGGCCAGTGAGTTGAGCCACTTCCCTTCCTTATTCTAGAACATTCTTGTCCGTCTGCCCCTGGCTCAGCTGCCGGCTGCCCTGCCCACACTCCTGATGGCTCCCACGGGACGGGGATGCGGCAGCGTCCGTCGGGGCCACACCCTGGCTTCCGTCCACCTCTGAGGGACACGCGGGGTGTCGGGAGTGTCAGGGCCACAGCAATGCCCCGCGGGCCGGGGTCACGAAGCCGGGGCCAGGCTCTGCTGAGCTGTCGGAGCTGCCCGGGGGCAAGGGGTGCTCTGTGGGGTCCAGATGGCTTGCTCCATTGCCGTGGGGGGCGCCTCCCCTGAAACCGCGGGCCCCAGGCCATTGGCATCTGCCCTGGGGACTTTGTGTAGGAGCATGAGTCCCAACTGCCTCAACTGTCCCCTCTCCACCTCTGGCTCTTCCTCACGTTTCTATCTGCTGCTCCAGCACCTGGGAAGACCCTCCCTCCCCCCACCAGGACCCCTGCTCTTCCCTGATGAGGACCCCACAGAGTAGGCCCCGTTCCCGCAGGTGGGGTAGAGGGGCTTCCGTCTTTGGGGGTCTTTTCTGCTGAAGCAGATGGTGTTTCTGTGTCGGCCCGGCGTGCGCTCTCGGTATTCGGTTCACTAGATTGTCGAAGGCCGGACTGTGCAGGGAGTTGTCCGGGGGACGCCTCTTCCTCCTACGCTGGCTTCTGCTCCCGTTCCAGCCCAGATTACAAGCAGGTCTGACTCCTCAGAACATCTCCGAAGGGGCCGTTTTACAAGATTCGGCTCAGAGAGAAGTTGTTGTAACAAAGAGTTATGTCATTCTTAAAGACATGCCAGAGCCAAGGATCAAATCTTCACGGATTTCTCAGCTTCAGTTCCGCGGCCTTGGGTCAGCTGTGATTGATCTCAAGATTGTGAACTTAAAATTAAAACTCTCTTTGATTTCAAAATTCATCTCTGAAAATCATGTTCTCTGAATCCTCCACCGCTACTCCATCTCAACAAATAAACTTATTTGATCTTCATCTTTGTGCCAAAAACCCATTTGATCTTTTATCTCGGCCAGTCAAGGAGACCCAGACACACGAAGCTGCAAGATAAACATCCAAAAATCAGGCCCCCGAACAAAAAGTAAATATCTATTTAAATCATCATTACGCATTAGCCAGAGTCAGTAAGTCAGTGGAGAGTAGATTCGTAATCTCCAACGCGACGAGAGGAAAGAGTGCCCAGGAAAAATCACCTGGTAGCTGGGAAGAAGCTGTAAATTTTCACTAAGAACCAAGTTTGATCTGGGGCGGCCCTGCAGGTCCCGGCTGGGGGCTCAGTGTGAGACCCCCGTGTGGTTCTCAGCTCACGGCCTGGGGTGACTGCTCTGCCGTGCCCGAAGATGTTGGGTGCTGAGGCCCCAATGGGAGAGGCCACAAGGGAGGGGCACCCATCCAGAGGGCATAGCAGGGCACACGCCCACCTCGGCCTCAGGGGTGGGCAACTCTGGGAAGGAGGGGCTGGGAGGGTTCAAGGGACCCAAAGCAGCGGGTCCCTCCGCTTGTGCCTGTCTGGCCACACCAGCCATCAGAGAGACCCCTCGGACCCCGAGCAGATGGGAGGGCTGAGTGATAGCAGGGCTGTCCTTTCTTCAGGGAGAGGGTGAGATTGCAGGGGTGTCCCCTAACACGGGCATCGGCCTCGAGCAGCGGGCAGTCCCCTCCCCTGGGTCGGCCCTGGGAATAAGGCCTTGCACCTCACAAGGGAGACACTGAGCAGCAAACACCCGTTGAGAATCTGGTGAAACGGGAAAAGGATGAGCAGGGAAGAGGGAGTCAGATGCGCCTGTCTGTCCCGTGGCAGAAACCTGCCATGGAGTCAGCTCAAAGGTGACCTGGAGCAGGGGATGGGGGCACTCAGGGCCCGGGCAGGCTGCCTGGAACATTCCAGAAGGCCACTCACAGGCTCCCATGGTTCACCCTGGGTCCAGGAGAGAGGATGCACCTGAAAACCCCTGGTAGTTGCCCAGCGCAGCCAATGAGGAGGGTCCCGCCGGTCAGAGCCGTGAGGCTGAGAGGAAGGGGAAGCCCAGGAGCACTGCGGGGCTCCCTGAGGGCCAAAGCCCAGGACAGGCTGGCCGAGTGCGGACACCCACGCCCTGGATCCAGGCTCAGTCCGAAGCATTTGGCAAGGGCAGAAGCAGGAAGGGCAGGGAGGGATGCACCCTAACAAGGGCTCTGCCCTCTGCCTGGATGGTGGCACCTCAGAGGGGTCTTGGGAGCGAGGCCTGGGGTGATCTTTTTTTTTTTTTTGCTTTTTGGGTCCCACTAAGCGATGCTCAGGGGTTCCTCCTGGCTCTGCACTCAGGAATTACTCCTGGTGGTGCTCAGGGGACCATAAGGGATGCTGGGAATCGAACCCCGGTTGGCCGTGTATAAGGCAAACGCCCTACCCGCTGTGCTATCGCTCCAGCCCTTGGGGTGACCTTGATACCACGTCACATGCCGGGCTCCAGGGCGGTGCCAGCCTTGGGTGGGGGGGCGATGAGGGTCACAGCGTCAGGGATGCTGGGACAGGCCCCACGCAGACGTTCCCACTCTCTGGCCGGCCAGTCCTGCCCTGACGAGAGGGAGCGTGAGGCCCCGAGGCGGGATAGCGTGCCCGAGGAAAGATCTCACCCTCCTCCATCCCACCCGGAGGCTCGCTGGTGGTGCTCGTGGTGGAATGCCCCATTTTGTTTCTCGGCATTTTCTCACAAAACGGCTTGGCCCGCGGCCCAGGGGGATATGACCAAGTCCTCCCCAGAGTCTGAGAGATGAAACAGGACGTGGTGAAGAGTATAAAAGGGTATTTCTGCACGGCGGGAGACTTCCTAAGCAGAAGTGCAGAAACTCTGTGAGGAGGAAAAGTGTTAGCGATGTGACTGCAGAGGGAGGGGTGGGGGAGGGAGGGGAGAAGGTGAGAGGCCGGGGTGGGGGGGGGGCGGCCTAAACCAGGTTCAGGGACGGGAGGTGCGCTCTTGCCTCCGAGTCAGCCAACCCAGGATCTCCCCCCAGCGCTACTCAGGGTCCCCCCAGCGCTGATGGGTCACTCCTGAGCACACACCCGGGACAGCCCATGAGCCTGTCAGGTGCGGCCCCCGCCCCTCTCCAACAAAATCAAATATGCAGGAAGTGGGGCACAGGGGGAGCCCAGACCCCGTGTGTGAGCCCTGGAGACCCCTTGCGGCATTGTGTGGCCCTGAGGTCGCAATCCAAAATTTCGAAGCCAAGTCATGTGACACAAACGTCTAGGAGCCTCGCGGTGGGGGAAACCTGATATTCAGTTTTGTTTATCCATGAATAGATATGGAGGTTGAGATGGGCTACATTGAGTCTGTGGCACTGTAGCACTGTCCTCCCGCTGTTCGTCGTTTGCTCGAGCGGGCACCAGTAATGTCTCCACTATGAGACTTGTTATTACTGTTTTTGGCATAACGAATAAGCCACAGGGAGCTTGCCAGGCTCTGCCGTGCGGGCGGGATACTCTCGGTAGCTTGCCGGGCTCTTCGAGAGGGGCGGAGGAATCGAACCTGGGTCGGCCATGTGCCAGGCAATGCCCTACCTGCTGTGCTATCGCTCCAGCCCATAGCTAATTTAATGGAAGACGAGATGAAGGTCATTAAGCCAAGAATTTTTCAGAGACCGTGGAAACACTGGAAGCAACACAGAAGCCTCCTCAAACACGCAAACACACGTAGGGTCGCAGAGGAGCCTCTCAAATGCCCAGGGTGTGTGGGGTAGCAGAGACAAGCCCTGAGCAAGGCGTGTGTGTGTGTGTGTGTGTGTGTGTGCGCGCGCGCGCGCCATGGCATGTGCGCATCTCCTCGTGCGCGGGGCCCTGTGGGGTCTGACAGGACAGGAAGGCGAGCTGGCCCACTAGCCCACCACCGTATCCAGACCACACAGGGCCCGCACACAGCCTCCAGGAGGAAATGAGGTCGGACCGGCCACCAAGAGAGAGCACGGGCCATGCATGCAGCCGATCCGGGTCGGCCGTGGCACCATGTGCTCCCCTGAGCACCGCGGTCAGCCCAGCTACGTCCAGGCCCCCAGTGGCCAAGCACCCCGTGCCCCTTAGGTTGGCTGCCTGCAGCCTGGTGGAGAACCCCACAGGGTACATGGCCGCTGAGCACCCTTGGGACGCTGCTTGCCCATTTAATTTGCAGACACGGAGTCTTCTCGTCTCTGACGTCTCTGCAGGCAACTGTGGAGCAGCCTGAAACCCCACTCGGCACCTTGACACTTGAGTCTGTGGTCCAAAGTCTCCGGTGTGGCGAGGAAAGCAGGTGGAGAGCAGCCCGGGACCCCAGGGTCTGTCTGGGGGTCTCTCGGGGTCTCCCCAGATGCTGGACAGCCTCCCCTGCCGTGCAGACGGCTCCCCCGGGGTCGGAGTATTAAAGCTCTCCCTTATGTTCAGACGTTTCCGGCGGACGCGCGGACCCCAATAAGCTCCCCGTGACCACGAGATGAGGCCTCTGCTTCCTGTGCCCCATTTTACGGAGATTTGTTATTTTTCTAACTTCTTGGATCGAGTGCTCAGTTAATTCACTTCGAGTCTTTCTTATTTTCTGAAAATGCATTAAAGCTCCAAATTTTCCTCCGAGGGCTGCTTTGCCCGTGCCCACGGGCCTTATAACGGACGACTCTCATTATTAAGCATTTTTAATTTCAGTAGTTCCCTCCTCTTGCCTTCAGAAGTGATTCGGGTTCTGGTCCACGTCTGGGAGGAGGCTGGCATCGGGGAGATCTTCGGGTTATTAGTTGCTCGTTTCATTGTTTTGGTCTCTGGTTTCTGTGTTTAGAAGATGGATTGTATTCTCTTGTCCTAAACCGTGAGCGTATTTAAAAATTAAATACCCGGATTCTCTCTGTGCTGTGGACAAAGCTCTCTCTGTTCCTTTTCAATCGAGGTTTCAAGTTGATTCCTTAATCATCTGTCATCATATTCGCTTTCTCTGTAATGCTTAAAGCTCCTTCCAACGCTTCTGGTTTTGCTTCATATCTCCTGTTGGGCACGTTCGCTGTGTTCGACTTCACCCGTTACATCTGCTTCGCTAATTTTGTTTTGTCTTCTGGTCACTGCCCTCCCGCAGAGGGCTCGCCCGGAGACCCCTGAGCACCGCGATGCTCAGCTCCCGGTCCTGGGGTGGGCGTCCGACCTCTGGCCGCCCCCCCGCCCTGCTGAAGCGCTTTCTGGGTCTGTCCCTGAGCTCGAACCCTCCTGTGGGGTGGGGTTCGACCTGAACGACTGGCAGTGGCGTGCGTTGGCTGCCAACGCCAGTCCGAGGGTCCAAGGGTCCGAGTCCTGCTGCCTCCCTGGAGGTGAGAGACCCTCAGGCAGGCTCCTGGGGGTGGGCACCATCCACAGGGTTCTCACACAGCTGCCTCGTCTCACAGATGTCAGGCGCACACCTGTCCAGCGACTCTCCCAGGGAGGGACCAGAAGGGGCCACGTGTCAGACTCGCACCTGCCTGGACGGGGCGGACCTTAGGAGACCTTCCACTGCAGCCCACCCTTCTTACTCTTCCCGGGGTCTCTGACCTGGAAACCCAACACCGTCTCAGCTGTGCAGGTGGGCAGGAAGGGGGTCCCCCCACCCTCCAGCCTGTCTCCACACTCAGCACGGCTCTCAGTGTGGATGCCTGTTCTGGAGGGACGGGTCAGCGAGCCAGTGCCCCCAGGGGCCACACCGGGCTTGCCACCCCACCAGCGTCATACAGGCCACATGTCTCTGGAGGTGAGGAGGTGAAGGGGTGAGCGGGTGAGGGGGGAAGGGGGTGAGGAAGGGAAGGGGCTAGGGGGTGAGGAGGGGAGGGGCCGAGCAGGTGAGGGGAGGGGTGAGGCCACACCCGTCCCAGGGCTGCTTTTGGGTGGATTGGCCTTGGGTCCCGGCCTTACACACGTGCTAGGCTCTGTCTGGGAGCACGTCTCTTCCTTCTCTGATGGAGCTGCTAGAAGCTTCCGGAAGCTTCTGGGAAGGTCCTCCTTCGCATGTCTGAGCGTGTCTGAGCTTACTGGGCCTCGCTGTCACTCAGGTTCCTGGTCTCGTATTTTCCGGAAAGTCCTCCTTGGTTCCACTTCCTTCTGTGCTCTCGATAACTCTGTTTCGCCCCCAACACCGAATGGGTTAATAAGCACCTTTTCATCCGTGATTCCAGGCGTGGGCAGGGTGCTGAGAAGGCGCCTCAGCCCGCCGGAGCGAGTGAGTGGCCAGGCCCTAATGGCCACAGAAGGAACGTCCGTCCCCTGGTGATCACAGAGAGGCAGCACGTTTTCCAATGTCATTGCAAATTTCAGACGTTCTTCGTCTTTCAAAAGAAAATCGTTGAGTTCCTGCATTCTCATCTCTTCCTTTGGGCATTTTATTTTTTATGAAGTTCAGCCAACAAATTAGACAATTCAAATCATAATTGTTTTCTTTTCACTTCCAACAAACATTTCCTTTAACCCTTGAGTGTCCTCACTTTCCTTCGTCGGCTTGACGCCAAAGACAACGGCCACCCCGGTCCTGAGCAGGAGGGCCTGGGAGCTGGACGGGGCATCCGGATCCTTCATGATGCGTGCGTGTGCGTGTGTGTGTGTGTGTGCACGTGTGTGTATATGCATGCGTGCATATATGCATGCGTGCATATGTGTCCCTGTGTGTGTGTGTGTGTGTGTGTGTGTGTGTGTGTGTGTGTTTGGAGACCTTCGAGATGGGAGAGGGTTTGTAATGGGCACCTGCATCATAAAATCAGCCTCATCATGGAGTTTTATCACCGATGTGCAATAGTTTTTGTATATGGATAAGATGAAACAATCATTACCAAAAAAAAAAGAGTCTTTTTTTTTTTAACCTTTTTAATCTTAGTCAGCCCTAGCCTGGCTTTCGGGCCGAGCAGAGGGGAGTGGTCGGGCTATGGAGAGGCCGTGTCCACACACGTGGGTGGCTGGGGAATCCGCCCCACTGAGGGTGGGCCCAGCCGGCCCCGAGACCGCAGGGTCACCCGACCCCTAATCTGCATCTCCGCCTCCCCAGAGCCTCGGCTCAGGGACACAGACAGTGTCCACACATGCAGAAGGCTGCCTCGACCCCATCACCCACCGTCTTTCCCGCTGATGACTCTTGGATAAGGAGCAGACGGCCCTGCTCCCCCTTCTCCTGTGCCCCCCACCCCCGCCCTTAGTTCTGTTGGGCAGACGCAGCTCTCTGTGTGGCGGGGCCTTGCAGAACCCGGCGGCATTTAAAAACGTGCATGTTTGTTTGGACTGACGACGCGACACTTCCTTCCGGAACCCTCTCTGATGTCCCGTGGGGCTCTGAGCCTCTCACACTACCGGGGCGGCCGGGCGGGCGGGGGGAGCTGTGTCTCCTCAGGGTGGGGGCTTTATCCGTTCGAGGGGCATGTGGGTGAAGTGGAGGCCACAGAGCATTTGGGCCCCCAGCCATGCCCCCCCACACACACACCAGGATTCACTTCCCATAGCAGGTAGGGCGTTTGCCTTGCACGCGACCAACCAGACCGACCCGAGTTCGATTCCTCCGCCCCTCTCGGAGAGCCCGGCAAGCTACCGAGAGTTTCTCGCCCGCACGGCAAAGCCTGGCAAGCTCCCCGTGACGTATTCGATATGCCAAACACAGTAACAAGTCTCACAATGTTACAGGGCCCGCTCGAGCAAATCGATGAACAATGGGAGGACAGTGACAGATATTATGGGAGGATCCTCCAGGAGCCCCCATGGGGTCTCGCAGTGGCACGAAAGGTCGGTTCTGTTCCTCTGCCCACCCGTGGAGAACTGGGCAGAAACGTGCTGACCTTCCCACTGCCCAGTGCCCGAGGGGCCACCAGCCCAGGCCCCCGTGCTGTCCTTGGGAGACGCCTTTGGAGTTTAAGCTCTTGTTGGCTGCGATGAAGGTAATTTTCTACCTAGCTGTTTTCTAATGAGTTGGGAATTAGTTTTTCCGTATTTAACTTGTTTCTGGCTCCTTGATGCTCAAATTAATCCTGAGGGTTTCTGCGTCTGTGGGCGCTGCTGCGGAGGGCCCGTGCTGACAAAGGCTCATTTTCAGGTGGCGCGGGGTGGGGGGGAACGTGGCACCCGTCATGAGAGGAGGGTCCTGCTGGCCTGGTTTCCTGTCTTCCTGGGAGGAAGGTTAATATTTTTGCAGTTTTGATTTTATCACTACATGGTCCTTGGGAGGGCTGGAGTGATAGCACAGCGGGTAGGGCATTTGCCTTTCGCACGGCTGACCTGGCCAACCCGAGTTCAATTCTTCCGCCCCTCTCAGAGAGCCCGGCAAGCTACTGAGAGTATCTCGCCCGCACAGCAGAGCCTGGCAAGCTCCCCATGATGTATTCGATATGCCAAACACAGTAACAACAAAGTCTCCAATGGAGACGTTACTGGGCCCGCTCGAGCAAATTGATGAACAACGGGAGTTGACAGTTGACAGTTGACATGGCCCTTCGGGTGAGGGCACTGGCTGATGGGTTCCGTCCCTTTACCACGCACACAGCCCCGGAGCACAGAGCGAGGAGCCAGCCCTGGACACTACCACTGTGGCCCCGAAACAAAACAAGGGAAAAGCAACAGAAAGATGACTCCAGTCTCTGCCCTGCTGCCTCCAGCAGGAATAACAAAGGGCCTTGCATCAGTTTCCTGGGGAGGCGTTCACACAGCTGCCACCAAGCCAGGGAATATTCTTCACCATGTGAGGGGCGGCCCCCTTTCCCATGTGGATGAGAGTGTGCTGTCTCCGGGGACCAGGCTGGGCTCTTGGCCATGACAGCAGCCCAAAACCCAGGCAGCCCAGCCCCTCACGGCCGGCCCTGGTCTCAGGTACCCATTCTGCGTGGGGTGTTACTGCCTTTGCTCCTTTTGCGGTTCCTGTGGCCAGTGCCCCTGGGGTCAGGAGGGGGCCGGCATTCACGGAACCGGCTGCCCATTTCTCTGTCCCAGGGGAGGGGGGCCCAGCCCCTCACTCCAGCATCCATCCTTAGAAGCTTGGATGGAATATTCCGGGTCACCCTCGGCCCTGCCAGGCTGCTAAGCTCCACTCTTCCCATGACGGTTCCCAGTAACTCAATCTCTGCTCTTGGGCCATTCAGACACCAGTCCCGCTCATAAAGCAAATCCCCCCAGAGCCGTCTCTGAGTGGAAGGTGCAGTCCACTTCCTGCTGACCCCTCCCCTCCCTCGCCCTGAGACCCCCCAGGGCCCCTCTCAGGGAGGGTCCGTCTTCGCTTCAAAACGAGGGACCAGCTCCCCAGCTTCTGGGCGGAACAGGTTAAGCCAGCAACGATAAAAAGAAGCAATGCATAATGTTCCCGCTACGGCCGTGCGGGGCGTTGGTTTAAGGCTGGGCCCTAAACGGTTTTTAATCCCAGGGTGCAGTGATTGCGATAATGGGGGGAGGCTGAGCGGCCTCTGCTATAAAATCATTGCAAATCAGAGCCGAGTAAAAGCCGTGAGAGGGATCTTGTTACAGATTCTGTTTATCCCACCAGGATTTGAGGGGAGCAAAGAGGCAATGATTCTGTTTGGGGCTGGTTTTGAAAGATTACCTTTTATGCAGGTGAGTCAGAGGCGGAGGCAGGGAACGGAATTTAAATACAGCCGGTTTTAGTGATTTCTTTCATTATTGGACTCAACTGCTCTGTAACGTAATAAAAAGCAAACAAACCCTGCTGTACCTTGCTAAAGACAAAAAAAAAAATCAACACCTCCTCCAGATATAAAGGCTGTAAAATCTTACTAGGGTTTGTCTGTGAAGTACTGTTGTGATGTCAGGTCCAGGAACAGGGCTATAGATCTCAAATTATCATAAATCTTTAAAAGTCCAATAGTGATTTTCACCAGCCTGTGCCTCTAATGGACAAGATTGCACCATCTATGAAGCTATGATTAAGGAATTGGGGGAAAGGCAGGAAGAGAGTCCGGACTTTATGTTGGCACCTTGCAAAGCTTGATGTGACCACAATTATTGGTTTTCTGAAATATGTCCCTATGCATTATTCTGATCAGATTACTTCCACTGCACAATTCTCTGGTGAGTAACGGGACAATAGCGCAAAATAAATCTCCCTCTGAAATTTAATCTCCGTGTCTGTACACTGTTAAGAACACCTACAGCTCTTCGATACGGAGTGGTATATCTTCCCGAGCTGAAGTGGGTTTTGTTCTTTAATTATCCATAATGGAGATTCACAAACAGGCAAATGACCGCGCGGCGGACGCTTCTGTGGGAACACGGTGTTGAAATCAGCCTATTTCTCCTAAGCCCTGGCTGAGGAAATTCCATGGCTTTGGTGAAAAAGCCAGCGAGGACCGGGCGGTGACTCCCCCGACAGCCTCCTCACCTAGGGGACCCTGGAGGCCGGCGGGAAGGCCCCCCCGGGAGGGGGGGCAGGTGGGGCCACTGTGGTCACTTTACACGTTCCCTTTGAAGTCGGGGCCCTACCAAGGGGGAAACAGATCTGGCTTTTGCCGTGAAACTTCTCCCAGGGGTGGGACGTGTCCTGCGCAGGAAAAAGCTGAGACGTGTGTCCAGTGTTGGAATGTGACCTTGACCCTTGTCCCTGGCACCGTGGGGTGCATTCATGTTGGGGGGCGTCAGGGGGCAGGATGGGAGGGGGAGGAAGTCCCCATGGCACCATGTGAAAACGGGGCCCCACTTCCAGCCCAGACCTCAGATGGACGCAGGATTCCGTGAGCCCAGAAATAGAGAATATTTCTAACGGCCAGAAAACGCAGCCGGGGACAGGTTCAAACGTCAGCCGGGAGCCCGGCCCGGCCGGCCCTTGTTGACGAGGAAACGGCCCATCTTGAAGTCCTTCTTCCTCTCTTTCTAGAAATCCCATTGTGGGCTCCTGCCAGCTCCTGGCCTGGGCGCGGCCGCGGCACCGCTCACATCCTGGGGAAGTGTCCAGGAAATGTTTATTCTGTATTTCAAAATTAGCCTTGTTGTTTTTAATGAAAAAAGAAAGACGGGGCCATTATTAAAGGAAGCCAAGGCTACAAAATATGTTCAATGAATTGGTGCCCCTCCCCGCCCGCCGCCGGCTCCCGGCTCCCGAACCCGTGCCAGGCTTCAGTGGGCACTGCGGGACGAGCCCTCGGGGGAGGCGTTGGGTTTTCTGGGGTCACGGACCTTTGACATTTCATTTCTCTTCTGAGACGAGCTAATTTCACATAGGAATCAGAAGCGAATTTAGGGCATGGGTCCTTTGTCCAGAGTTGCTGGCATTGTTATTTCAAAACAGAGAAGGGGAGGGAGGAGAGGGAGGAAGGGAGAGGGAGGGAGACACAGAGACAGAGGGAGACAGAGCGATGAGAGAGAGAGGAAGAGAGAGGGAAGGAGGAATGGGGGGAGAGGAAGAGAGGGAGGGAGGGAGAGCGAGGGAGAGGCGCACCCTGCACCCAGTGTGGGAGGGACGACTTTGCACCCCAGTGAGGCTTGTGCAGGAGGCAGAGAGGGGTGGAGGGTGGGGGTCCCACTGCACTTCCCGGCTGCTCCCCACCCCTCACCCCTGCCCCCTTTCTTCCCTCTGAGCCGGCTTCTGCACTGGGCTGATGCCGGCGGGAGGCGGCGTGTCCGCTCACCCCGAAACGTGCCCTCCCGTCCCCGGCCGCGTCTCCCCGAGACTTCCGCTTCCTTTCCAGCTTGGCCTGTGGGTTTGTGCTTCAGACTTCTGCAGGTTTTTCCAGCTCATTTCCTTGTTCTCGGCTGGAATTTGGGGACTCGCTTAAAAAACAAATAACAAATAAAACCGTTCCGTGGTTTTCCTGTTTGCCGAGAAAATTCGTTATTTCTTTAGGGTTCTCCTGGCTTCCTAAAAACATTAAGCTTCTTTGGGGTTGGTTTGGGACCACACCCAGCAGTGCTCAGGGCTTGTTCCTGGCTCTGTGCTCAGGGTCACTCCTGCTGGGGTTGGGGAGTGGACACTGAGTCCTGGTCAGCAGCTCGCAGGCCCACGTGAAGCCTGGAGACCTGGAGACATTGGCAGAGTCCAAGTTGGCCTGCTCTCCCTCCGGCCAGTCCTGGGACCCCCGCAGTCCCCTTAAGGGGTCACCGCAGAGCACAGCAAGTGGGTTCAGAGTGAAGATCTCTTGGGGGTCCTTAAGTCACCCCCCAAAACCAAAACCATGACACAATCATCACCCCAGGAGAAACGGGGCCCTGGGGAGGGCTGTGTCTCCCACTCGGGTGCCGGCTTCACAGGCATAGCATCACGGCCAACAGACCTATTGTTCTCTCTGTGTGTGATGTACACACACACACACACACACACACACACACACACACACGTATTTGGTCCAAATGAAATGCAATTGGCTGAAAGAGTTGAAGAAGTGATTCCTTTCTCTCTCTCAACACAATGTCTGGAAGCTTCCGTCAGGGCAAGTGACACCCCGATACTCTGAACTTTCTGTGGCCTTGATTTACTTACTTAAACTTTGTATCATGTTACCTTCTTCTAAAAGTTAATTTTCAGGTTAAAATGGAGGGATTGTTGAGAGTGTGTGTGTTGGGGGCGGAGTGTCCCACATGGCTCAGGGGCCCTTGCCACAGATTCTCAAAGAACAAGGTGGTACTTCAACTCCAGGGCCTGACGATGTGGGGACGCTGGGCCTTGCGGTGGCTCATCTGGCCTCCGCTGTGATGTCGGGGTTTCCAGAGTGATGCCTGGCGGTGTCGGAACCCCTGGACCACCTCTCCAGCGTCATTTGTCTCTCGGTATTCTCAGTGCTGTGACAGAGCCCGCTGTGTGCCTGCGTGGCTGCCTGGCTGCGTGGCTGTCTGGTTGTGTGTTTCTGTGGTTGTGTGGCTGCCTGGATGTGTGGCTGTGTGATACCGTCTCACTGATGGACACAGTGCAGCTTTAGAAATGGCTCCTCTCTCGAAGGCCTCTTCATCTTTCCAAACGTCCCTTTTGATTCTTTCTATTCGTTTTGTGAGACTCCGATTTTCATGATGGAAGTACGTCCCTTTGATTTTCTCACTTTTGTTAGTGGAATTGACTATTTTTTTTGTTGTACTTCTGCATGTTTCCTAAGTTTATGATGAAAACTCCCGTGTGTGTGTGTGTGTGTGTGTGTGTGTGTGTGTGTGTGTGTGTGTGAAGCGAGACAGTTTTCACGGAAGCTCTTCAGGAAGATGCGAGGGGAGAGAGAGCGGGAAGTGTGTGTTCAACAGTGGAAATAGGCCTGACAGAAACACAGAGAAGCAAGTGAGCTCCGCCTTCACGGCAGACGCAGGCTCCCGAGTGAGCTGACTCTCATCTCTTCCACTATTACCTAGGAGGAGACGAGAGTCAGAGAGTCTGAATCCCCTCAGAGTGCATCTGGACACTTGTGCCTCTGTAAGAGAAACGACTGATATTGGAAGAGCAGTTTCGCGACCAACAAGCTTCATAGCCGTTTGTTCGCTCTGCCTGGTCGGGCCTGGAGCCTTGAGTGTTTTCCGAGGAATGTGTTTTCTGTGGTGCTAGTTTGGTCGACGCCTTCATCACACCTTTCCTGCCTCCCGACTCGGCCCATTCTCTTCTTCTCACACAACTTTTGGAGGTAGCAGTAGAGCTTATTGTTTTCCATTTTCCTTCTCCATGCATTTAGAACATCCAAATGCATCTTTTCAAGCTTTCTCCTAATCACCTTGACTTATAAAACGTTAACCATCGGGTCCCTCCCTGCCATGTTCTAACCCACAACTCCACCAGCAATTTTTACTGCCAGTGGCTCCCTCCGCCCTCATGTCAGCATGGACTTCCCTGCCCATTGTATTCCACAAGATAATATGGCATTTAGTGTGTGTGTGTGTGTGTGTGTGTGTGTGTGTGTGTGTGTGTGTGTGTCTGTGTTGTGGGAGCTTCACGAACCATACACGGGAGTTGGGGAAACTCACGGAGATTCTTGGCCAATGGGGTGGTCTATTGGGTGCAATGCCATTGGTTGGGCCTTAGGGTGCTGGGCTACTGGAGCCCCACCTGGCCGTGTGTGGGAAGCTCTCGGCTACACCCGGTCATGTTCAGGGGCTGTGGGGTGCCAGGACGTGAGCTGGGGTCTGACACACGCATGTTGTGCCTCCACGCCGAGTGTCATTTTCGTTTGTTTGTTTTGCTTTTTGGGTCACACCAAGCAATGCTCGGGGGTCACTCCTGGCTCTGCACTCAGGAATGACTCCTGGCGGTGCTCAGGGGACCCTATGGGATGCGGGGAATCGAATCCGGGTTGGCTGCATGCAAGGCAAACGCCCTCCCCGCCGGACTACCGCTCCAGCTGCCACGTGTAGTGGTTATGACTCATGTATTGTAATAACTCACAGTGGACAGTAACAGTCAAGAGTCGAACTAAAAATACCTAAAACTCCCTTGGCCTGTTTGTTCTCCTTCCTTTTGCCTTCTGTGCACACATGCTATTTCTGTGTTTTGGATGAGTAAGTACAATTGGGCCTGTGTGCTTCCCATGCATAAAGAAAAACACTGCACAGCACGTGTGATGATGCCCTCGGTCAGTGCCCTGAGAAGGACGATGTGGACAGTAGCTGTTTCCTGACTTCTTTGGCGCCGCTTCCGAAAGCCACTGCCGGGTTCGAAGGCCGAGGAAGCGTGTGTGTACGAGCCCTATTTAAGGAGGAGTCTAGTCCGTTTCTTAAAACAATTTCAACCAGAAGAGAACTTTGAATCTCATAACCCCTCCTCTCGACATCTGTTCACCACATTTCTGCCTTTGATCTATTGATATGTGGGTTGCATTCATAGATTTCCTCTTCAAATCATCAATAAAATCGTGATTGAAATCACGGCTGTTGCTAGTCGTGCACAAGAAATGTCCTGGGCACCACCCACGTGCTCGGGTTGGGAGGACGAAAGGAAAACATCTGCCTCGGCCCCCCTGGGCTTGCGCGCGTGAGTGACGGCGGGAACCCAGGTTCTGGCAAGGGAGTGACACCAGGACCAGTGGCTCAGAGCAAGGGGGGACGGAAGCAGCTCCCCACCCCACCCCCCGCGCCGCGGCCCGGCCTGGCCCTCTCCTGCCCCTCTCCTGGCTGCTCCAGTGGGTGTCCGCTGAGCCTGGCCGTCTGTGCTCTCCTCCTTCCCTCCCTCCCTCCCTCCCTCCCTCCCTCCCTCCCTCCCTTCCCCCTTCCCTCCTTCCCTCCTTCCCTCCTTCCCTCCCTTCCTTCCTTCCTTCCTTCCTTCCTTCCTCCCTTCCCCCTTCACTCCTTCCCTCCTTTCCTTCCTTCCTTCCTTCCTTCCTTCCTGCCTGCCTGCCTGCCTTCCTTCCTTCCTTCCTTCCTTCCTTCCTCCCTTCCCCTTCCCTCCTTTCCTCCTTTCCTCCTTCCTTCCTTCCTGCCTCCCTTCCCCCTTCCTTCCTTCCTTCCTTCCTTCCTTCCTTCCTTCCTTCCTTCCTTCCTTCCTTCCCCCTTCCCTCCTTCCTTCCTTCCTCCCTTCCCCCTTCCCTCCTTCCCTCCTTCCCTTCCTTCCTTCCCTCCCTTCCTTCCTTTCTTCCTTCCTTCCTTCCTTCCTTCCTTCCTTCCTTCCTTCCTTCCTTCTATCCTTCCTTCCTCCCTTCCCCCCTTCCTTCCTATGCACCATGTCTCTGAGGATGTTGACGTACATGCTTTGGGTTGGGTGTATAAAATTCCTGTCCAGATCATTCCTTTTCTTGTTGACCTCTTTTTCCTTTCTGTATTTCTGGGGAACTTTTGGAAGGTGTTTCTTACACACATCATGTAGCTGGATTTTTCACTTAACATAAATTACATTTTGGTTGGTGAATTTATATAGTATATATTATGACAGATGTTTTTAGACATTACAGTTGACTTTGTGCCATTGATTCCGCTGCTTTCTTCTTTTTTTCTTGGCTCACAAAATATGAGAAAAGTACTGAGAGGAAGTGTGTGTGTGGGGGGGGTGGGGAGGGAGGGGGTGAGCAGGGCTGGGGAGAGATGGGAACTGGGAAGGAGCCTGTGTGGCGTGTGGAAGGATTGAATTTCACTTCAGTTGTTCTAGTGGTCACTTTCGTAACTTCAACAAAATCGCGTGCGTTTCTATTTCTTGACGAATCCACTTCAAAGCCGCTGCCCGGCCCCACCTAGGCAGGCGGGAGGCCTGGGGTTTCACCCTTCCTCCCTCCGCCCCAGCTCTGCCCTGTTGTTAGTTATTTTAAAACTATAATACCGTGCATTCATCTGGGGAACATAAAACAACAAAATGGGAGACTAACACCCAGGAGTGGCCGAGATAAGTACCAGGAGGTTTGCTCCATGGCTTGGAGGCCAGCCACGCATGCTAGGGGAAAAGGGAGCTCGGATAGAGAAGGGAGCACCAAATAAAGGGTGTTGGGAGGATCCTCCCAGGATGGGAGAAGCATGCTGAAAGTAGACTCTAGACCGAACATGATTGCCACTCAATGCCTCTTTTGCAAACCACAGCACCCAAAAGGAGAGAGAGAGAACAAAAGGGAATGCCCCGCCACAGGGGGCAGGGTGGGATGGGGGGGGGGATGGGGGTGGGAGGGATACTGGAACCCGTGGTGGTGGAGGATGGGCGTTGGTGGAGGGATGGGTACTTGATTCCCGGCACCCAGACCCGCTCTTCTCCCATTCTCACGGCCTCCCGGTTCCCGCCCCCTCCTGTCTGTGCCATGGCTGTGACCGGGACCTGCTGGTCGCGACCTGCCCGAGGGTCTCCTCTCACGGCTCCAGAAACCCCTGAGGACTCAGTGTGGGGGAAGCCCCCCCACGAGCGCTTCACTGGAGTCACTTTCCCTCCCGACCGGAGGCCCAGTTGGCTGATGGGTGGGGCCCAGGGTGGCTGGCGCAGGGCCCGGTTCCGATGACCCGCCCAGAGGCCCGCGGGCCCCAGCCCCTGCGCAGTTCTGCTAAGCAGGAAGGAGGGTCCAGCCAGCACAGCCACGTGTGGATACTGTCTGCATGAGGCTGGGGGTCAGGATTCAGAAACGCTGCGGGTTTGAGTGTAACCACTGACGGCAAAGCAAACGCTCCCCACGCGGACCCCAGGAGAGGCAAACACTTCCCACTTGGGCCCCAGGAGAACCTGAACATCCACAATGGTCAGTTGATCCTCACGCTGCCCGTTCCCAGGCGTCTGTGTGGGCAGGTGAGGGCGGCCCGCTGCCCCCTCCTCCAGCTCTGAGGGCGACTCACCCTCGCCCACTGCCCGCCACCTCGACTGAGCTGACAGGGTGGTTTGCTGCTGTCCATAGCCAGGAGTGTCTTGTCTGAGCTCAGGTGCCGGGGTTCCCTCACACGCTGTCTGGGGGAGCGGAGCGGGCTCGTCCAGATACACAGGCCTGCCGCAGGCTCAGCACAGGTAACGGCGTGAAGTCACGTCGGGCCCACGAGGGCTGCACGAGGAGCCTGTAGGTGGGAACCGCTGATGCCGGGCTCATGAGTCTTGGTTCTGCCCACGGAGACGCTCCAAGCATCCAAGTGCTCAAACACGTCAACAACCGTTTCTCCCCACTCACTCGTCCGTTCGTTTGGGCCCTTCCACGGACTGTCCGGGTTTGGGTCGAGGGTATTCAGAGCCCAAAGCACCAGGTCTGGGCACAAAGTGGGTTTTTCTTTCCCCCGGAGCCCACCTGACGTGGGCTTGAGACAACACACGTGGATCCCGCTTGACTGTGGGAGCGTTTCTTTCACTTAATCACTTAATCACTTAATCCCCGTTATTCATCGATTTACTCTAGCGGGTGCCAGTAACGTCTCCATTCATCCCAGTTGCGTGCTAGCGTAGCCCAATAGTATCTGTTCGTTCTAGGAACATGCAGAGCCTCAAACCGATCATTCAGGGTCTTGACGAAGAAGTCTGACCATCTTGTAGGTGGGCGTCCACGTGATCTTTTGATGTCCCGTGGAATCCAATCAGTAATGGCTCTAGCCCAGCGGTTGTCTGTAAACCTCATTACGTGTCCAGCCCATCTGATTTTTGATGTCTTGGCAAATGAGACAACGTTCCTGATTCTTGAGCATTGACGAAGATCAGAACTCCGGATTCTATCTCTCATTTGAGTGAATCGTGATATTCCAAGCATAGCTCTTTCGATTCCTCTTTGAGACCCGAATAGCGTTCTCATCCTGTTTTCGTAGGGTCCAGGTCTCTGAGGCATATGTTAATGCAGGAAGAATAGTGGAATCAAAGAGATGTGCTCGTAGCTGGAGGTTCTTTGTCCTTTGAGTTATTTCTTCAATGCTCTTGAAGGCATTCCAAGCCGCTCTCTTCCTCCTGCGCAACTCAGGTGCTAGGTCATTCATCATGTTGATTTCTCGACCTAGGTATATATAACTGTTGCATTCGGAGATGGTGGTTCCGTTGAGAGCGAATGGAGCGTCAGGAACAAGGCTGTTTCTCATAAACATTGTCTTCGCAAGATTCAGCTGTAGTCCTACCTTTCCACATTCACGGTCAAAGTCGGTCAGCATTTGTGCCGCTTGGCTGATGTTTGGTGTTATTAGAACGATGTCATCAGCAAAGCGGAGGTGGTGTAGTTGCCAACCATCTATCTTCACTCCCATTCCTTCCCATTCCAGCCGTCGCATGATGTTCTCGAGGGTGGCACTGAAGAGTTTTGGTGAAATGGTATCACCCTGCCGAACCCCTCTCTTGATATGGATGATTACTTCTTTGTAGAATGGTGAGATCTTGGTAGTGAATCCGCAATAGAGCTCACGAAGGATCCTGATGTATTGAGTTTGTACGCCCTGATTGGCTAGGGCTTCCATAACCGCTTCCGTCTCAACAGAATCAAAGGCCTTCTTTAAATCAATGAACGTTAAACAGAGCGGCATCTTGAACTCCCGAGATACCTCAATGAGCTTGGTTATTGTGTGGATATGGTCAATGGTACTGAATCCTTTTCGGAATCCGGCTTGTTCACATGGTTGTCCTTCATCTAGTGTTCTGCTAATCCTATTCAGGATGACTCGAGTGAATAGTTTGTAGATGACAGACAATAGGCCAATTGGGCGATAGTTGCCAATGTCGTGGATGTCTCCCTTCTTGTATAGTAGTATAGTCCTGCTGGTTTTCCATTGGGATGGAACCTTGCATTCAGACAGGTAGCGTGTGAAGAGCCGAGCCAATGTATTGATGAGTACTGGTGGTAAGTTCTTCAGGTGTTCAGGTCTGATCTTGTCTGGGCCAGGTGCTCTTTGTTTCTTTACCAATGAGATGGCATGTTGGATTTCGGAAGGGAGAACATTGGGAACGACATATCCATCATGTGGTATGTGGTATGTGGGCAAGTGGATGTGGCTATTAAAGAGATCTGAGTAGAATTCATGAATAATCTTCTCCATTGCCCTTCTGGAAGATGTGATAGATCCATCATGATGTCGGAGGGCAGTCATCTTGGTTTTGTAGTTGGTGAAGGACAGGCGGGCATTACGAATGCTTTTCCCAGCTTCTGCCGCATCCACCAGTACTGCTGCTCTCCTGTTTTTGAGGTCATCCTTGATGGCTTCTCTGCACTGTTTTGCCAGCTCGGATGTTCGCTTGCGGTTGCCTGAGGCATGTGCCAAGCCACGTTGGTGAATAAGTTCAAGAGTGTTCGAAGGCAGTTTTTTGTGGTTATCTCTCCCTTGGCATTCCTCGCACAATCATGGAGGTGCTGAATCATTCGATCGTATTCCTCATCAATGTTGTCAATGACGGCATCTTCCCATGTTGCCGCAACAGAGCCAAAGAGCTCCCAGCGTTTCTTTAGTGAGAAATAAAGAAACAAACAAAACATGGACTCGCATGGCTGGTGGACGCGGCCTCACCATCCCCTCACACACAGTCTCACGCGGGCCTCACCATCTTCTCACACACAGGAGCAGCCCCAGAGCACAGGTGCGGTCCTGACCGCTGGGCAGCTGCTCTGGCCCGGCATGGACAGGAGCCCGCGCCGGGCAGGGCACCGGGGCCAGTGTGGGCAGCTGGTGGCTGTCAGTTAAGGCCGCCTCAGAGGCCCTGCCCACCCGAAGTTGCTTCCTGCTCCGCTTCTCAGCCTTGGCCTGAAAGAGTTTTCGCTCGAGGAGAATTTCGAGAGCTTTCTGGATGAATTCTCCGGCCTGCGGGATCGCAGGCACGATTACAGCCGGCTCGGTGCATTAGCATATCCTGCAGACACGTTAGCTCATTCGGAGCTTCAGAAGCCGCGAGGCAGCCTAAGCTGGCATCAGTATTCCACACGCGGCCGAGGGGTGGGCAAGGGGGGTCTCCGTTGCCGTGTTTGCATGACCCAGCCGTGAACTCCTCGGAAGAAGCTGCTGGAAATATTTTGAGCATTACGAAGCGTTCCTGAAGGGCTTCGGGGGGCCGGGGTCATGGGGGGGGGGGGTTGGCACAGGAGAGCGCCGTGGGCAGGGTGTGGTTGCCTTGCATGTGGCCACCCCGGGTTTGAGTCACGGCGTCTCCCATGGTCCCCTGGGCTCCCGCCGTGATCCTGGGCATCGCCAGGTGTGGCCCCAAAACCAAAGGAAAGGATAGAACCCCCCGCCCCCCCCCAAACAAAAAATGTTTATCACGGCCGTTCTCCCGTGAGCGGTGATGAGAGGACAGAGCACGCCTTCAGCTCCTTCTCAGAGGCCGAGAACTCGGGAGTCTCAGGGGCTCAGCAGGGCGACACCAGGCCCAGGCCGACCAGTCCTGAGGTGAGGAGGACTCACTGGCGTCCGGCTGTTGGGTCAGAGTCGGGACCCCTGATGCATCAGAGAGTCTGAGGGGGGCAGCGGCAGGCTGGTGGGAGAGCAGGGAAAGTGTGTCTGGTCTGGGGTGCTGAGCAGGACACCGTGCACTCGGGGCGGGGAGAGGACCCCGCCCAGCCCCCTCTTCCTCATCCTGGTGCTGCAGAGGATGGGCCGCTCTCTGCCCGCGCCCACCCTGGGTCCACCCTGTATCCCCCGTGGCTGAGGCCCCCGTGGACAGCTTGTTCTGTCCTGTCACCTCTCTCCAGCTTTCTGCAGTCGGGGTGGTTCTGCGCAGTGGCCAGCGGCCCCCTGGCCATGCCGTGCCGCTGACTGACTCTGGGTTTGAGAACGAGCCTCGAGTGGGAGCGAGCTCAGGCTTGAGGGCTGCGGGATGGACCCTCCGCTTGATCCAGACCCCGTCCTCCCCCACGGGCCCTCGCTGCCTCGGCCGCGGCTCTGGGTCACGGCGGATGGGGTACGGCTGGGCTTGTCCTGGGCGGCCCCTCCGCAGATGCTGCCATGGCGGGGGACAGGGGCTTTGTTTTCCTCCCCCCCCCCACCCCGCCCTCCCCACTGCGTGTGAAGCGGCCCACCTCTGAGCCGCTGCCTCCTGACCCCAAGCCCACCCACCCGTGCTCAGAGGTGGGTGCCTGCAGGGGCCCTGATCAGCCCCCGAGACGGGAAGGTGTCACCAGGCCACGGCAGCCTCCCTCAGGGCCCTTGTGGGGGTCACCGCTGTCCCCCAGGGCCCGTCTCTCCTGCAGCCAGACACGTCTCTTCTCCCTGCACTGGGCCAGGGTGGCCTGTGATGCGCCTCGAGACCCTGTGCCCTGGGCCTGGTCCCCTCTGGGCCAAGGTCAGCATTTACGAGCCTCTGGGGAGCCGGAGAGGGCCCAGATGGGGGCTTGGCTGTCCCACCCCTCAGCCCTGTGCCTCTGAGCCGCTCCCCCTGCCCCGATGTGCTCCTGCCTCTCCAGGTGCTTCCTCAGGTGCCCTGGGATTTGCCCCCTCCGGAGCGTCCGGGCCCATTGGCGTGTGGCAGAGCCAAGACTCCGGGGTCTGCAAAGACCCTAACTCCTGGCAAGCGGGTGCTGGCCCCTCTGTGCAGCCCCTCTCGGGAGCAGCCGGGGCTCGTGGGGGAGGTTTAGGGTTTCTAGAAAGCCCGACCATCATTCCAGCACCTCAAACAGGCTCTGGCTTCACCTCTGAGTCCAAATCTTGCCAGCACTGCCCGGGCCCTCACACCCTGGGTGCTCCTGCGACCGGACAATATTCACGCTTCAGTTTCCTCCCACATAAGCTGGAACCAGACCCTGCGCTCAGTGCCCCTAGATGGTCCTCATAGATGTGGCTGGCGGTGTGTGGAGGGACCCTGGTGGCCTTTGAACACCAGCTCGACTCCTCATGGGCTGTGGCCATGGACAGGCTCATGCCACGTCCAGCTAACTGGTTGCCAACAGATGTCCATGGGCTGACCATGTGGCCGGCACCAGCAGTGATGCAACCCAAAGAAAAGCCAGGGCACATGCCGGCCGCAGGACTGGCTGGAGCGGCCAGATGGTCCCCACATGGGGGCATCATCCTGTGTCTGCAGGGACCTGGTCCCTGGGCGAGTCTGGGCAACTGTGTGTCCCCTCCCGGCCCCCCGCTGCCTTCTTAACCTGAGCAGAGTGTCCTGGGGTCCCTTGGTTCCTGCCCTGCGGCAGGGGACACTGGTGGTCTCCTGTGGCCTCTTGGCTCCTGAGTGCTGGACTCTCGAGGGCTTGAATGTCGGGACCCGACTCCTGCCCCACAGGGTCTCCCCACTGGGCCTGTTCGTTCCCAGTGCCCCTGGGGGTGCAGAGTCGGGGCTTTGGTTCTCTTGTCAGAATTGAGAGGAAACTCCGTTATTAAGTTGGCCTCTGTTCGGTGTTTAAAATAAAGTTCATGTGTCACCGTGTGGCTGTCCATGAACTATGAACAGAAGGGTTCTTAGAAGTCAGTCAAGCTGGACTTGGAACTCGGAGCCCCGTGGGTCCACGCAGATCGGGGCCACAGAACCGGGGGACAGTTGCAGACACGGAGGCTGTGAGGGTCCCCGGCAGAGAGTGTGGTTCCCAGGGCTGAAGTGGTCGGGGGCCTTCGAGGGCCAACACGGCCGGTCACTCACACCGACCAGTGATCGAAGCCTCTGTGATCCCAGATCAATAGAACCCTTGAGCCCTGCCCAGGGTCTGTGGGCAGCTTTTCCCTGACATTTCCCTGACGCCCCCCACGCCCCTGCCCAGTTCTCGGGGCGGCCTCTGGACCCCCTTATCCTTGCCCTTGGAGGGAGGCTTGTCAAGAGGCTCGCTGCTGTCCTGTGGAGGGGCCCAGCGGGAGGCCTGCGGGGGGCCAGGCCCACAGTGCCACGCCCGTGTCCGTCTGTCCGTCTGTCCAGAGGCAGCTCTGCAGAAACGGTCTCCCTTCGAGGCCACTGCCCGGCCGCTTCTGGCTCTGACCTTCCTCTTCCTCAGAATCACAGCTGGGTGAAGGAAAGAACGTGACAGCCCCTCAGTCTGGGTGTTCCCCCCACAGGGTTCACCCGAGAGGCACACGTGGGTCCCCCCACAGCAGGGCTAGTGAGTGAGGGTGACCCTGGCATCCTGTCTGGCCTGGCTGCGGTGGCCCCGGCCCACATGCCCTGGCCTGTCTGGGGTTTCGGCTCTTTGCACCGAATCCCCAGCCAGTGCTCCGAGGGGTGAGGCCACTGCCCAGTGAGAGCGGGTGGCAGGAGGGCCCGAACCTGAGGCCCCATTGTCTCGGCTTGGGAGGGCGTTTCACAGCAGGCACCCTTGGGTCCGAGCAGGGCTGTGCCAGCAGCCACGGGCTCGGGGCTCACTTCTGAGATGAGTAAAGGTAGTTCTTCCTCAGCAAAGCCGCCCGCCGCCCGCAGGTGCCGATTAGCAGGGGACGTCACTTGTCTGGGGCAGCCAGAGGGTGTCTCCCTCTTCCAGGGGCCTCGTGGCCACACTCAGGCCCTCGGGGCCATCTCTGTGGCGTTCCCAGCAGCCCTGGGAGGTTGTTCCTTCTGCCCTTCTGCGGGAAGGAGACAGGGAGGCGGGTGCCCCCCAGGGGTGCTCCTCTCACCCCTGCTCCACGCCGCCTCTCTGCTCCTCGCATCCCGTTAGCAGCCGGACGACGGAAGCCGCGCTCCGAGGCGGGGCCCGTTTGCCGGTCTTCTTGGCAAACCCAGCGCGAGAGGGGTGTGGAGGCAGTGCGCCCCCTCCAGAGTCCGGGCACACAGTTTAACCCGGGGGCCGCTGCCCACGTTTCACTTTCCGGGATTGTTAATAGATTTTCTTCATTTGTGTGAGACGCCGCAAATGAAGTGCGCGGGCCGGCCGGTCCCTCCAGCGCCGGGCCCGGGTCCACCTGGAAGGCGCCGCGCTCGCAGCCGCAGGAGCTGCCGTCTCGGCGCTGTCCCCGCGGAGAGCAGCCCTGGCAGGCCTCGGGTGGCAGTTTTAATTATCGCACGGGCGATGCCATCAGCAAGTGTGTAATTACGTGTCAGGTTCCTGGCTGTTGGGTATGAAAAGTGGAAGCAGCGCGCGGATGATTGGGGAGTGGCAGACTCGTAGTCAAACAATTCAGAATGTGTAACTGGCAGTGTCATTAAACAGAGAGTCTGACCCCGGCTGTCACTTACTTCTCCTTATGCAGATGTGAGCCCGCTGTCTGTCAGAGGCCTCGGCGGCTGAGATGGGACGGACGCAGAGGAGACGGCGGGACACGCAGAGCCGGGAGACGGCTCCCCGCCTGCCGCCGGGCCGCGGGCCGCGACCTAACCCAAACAACCACCAGCGACTCCGCAGGAAGCCAGGAGAGCCCCCTGGAGCCGGACCCCTGCAGCCCACTTGCTGCTAGGGGCTGCCCACCGTGGAGGCCAAGTCTGAGGCCAGGAGGATGCTTTGAGTTTGAAGAAGATGAAGGAGGGTCCTTTTATTGTTAGACAAGACTTGGCGGGGAAGGATCAGGGTGGGAAGGAGCCGAGCTCATGGGACGGGAGAAGCAAAACTTCAGGGTGGCTTTGGCCGTCACGTGCCCTGGCCTCAGGTGTTTTGCTCCCCATCGGGACGAGTGAGGGAGGTGTGCCCGGTCCGGGAAGGCGAGAAAGAGCGGGACGGGTCTCCGGTAGCAGGGATGAAACGTGACGAGAACTCAAACGCCGCCCAAATGCAGTGACCTCGTCTTGCAAGGTCTCCGGAGAAGAGAGAGAGGGAGATCTGCTCTCTAGAACCTTCCTTGGCAAAATAAAGACTGAGAAACGGAGCTGGGCCACACAGGGTTAAGTCTGCGTGTGTGCAAAAATAAACGAAAGGCAAATGTATAGACGGGGCTGTCGAGGTTGGGCGTGAAGGTTAAACTAACACGGCGAGCTGTGAACACAGAGACAAACGTTTCTTTGATTTTTAAAATGTTTCCATTTCTCATAATAAACAGAACTTGCAGTTGTGTACAAATAACATTATCTCATACCCTGAAGACACTCCAGTTTAAAGCCGTCGGAACTCCGATTGGTTCTAGAAGCTCTGCCCGGTGAGCGACAAAGGCCCCGCGGCCACCCAGACCTTCGAGGGCGCTGAGTCCCGGCTGGCCGAGGTTTGGCGGGCGACACGTCACCCCCAGGCCCGGGGCAGCACCCACCTGGCACGTGTTTCAACTTCCAGAGCTGCTGCCTTTCTCCGGGCTCACGGAAGGCGTGTGAGTCGCCATGGTAGGTGCAGATTTGAATGTAATAAATAGGCATAGAATCCTCTGAGGATTAATTTGTATTTTATCAGCTGTGGAAAGGGCAATTTTTTTATACATCTAGACTTAAGAGGTAGCCTGATTAGGCATTCATTGGAAAACAAATTCTACAGAGTTTGTAGCAAGGCTTCTGTTGTTTTTTTTAAGAAAAATAATTTCCCCCCAAAAGTAGTTTAATGCAGTCAGGGAAGCAATTAGTGTTGGTGCCCGACACCAGCTAAGCTTGGACTTTTCCAGCTTATAAATATTTGCGCAAGGGGTCGGGGCAAGGCCTGTGGGAGGCAGCGAGTGCCCCCGGAGCCGCGTCTCACCCGAGTGCCGTGCTCCCCCTGCGTGGAGGCTGCCGTGGGCCCTTCCCCGGCTCCCCGCCAAGGGGGCTGGCACAGTCCTGGCGCGGGTGGTACCTGTTTCTGCCCCAGTGGCGCTGAGAGCGAGCCCACGGCCCAAGAAGCCGCGGTTTTGGTGACACAGTGCTCCCAGAGGGACCGTTTCAGCGCGGCTGGTCCGAGAGGTGGTGAGGGCGTCAGTGAGCTGGAGGGTCCACGACTGCCCCTGGTCCCCTGTCCTGGGATGGGCCGGTTGGCTCTCAGGGACCCTGGGACTTGGGTCACTGCTCAGACCCTGAGTGGGTCAGGGCATAGAATATCACATTGATCTGACCAAGAAGAAGCAACTGGCAGCACACAGGGTCCTGAGAAGCCCCGCCAGACACACAGCCATGCCGCTCCAGGACACTGCCCTGGGGGCCAGGCAGTGGGCAGCTCTTTGCTTTGGTGGCCATGCAGTGGGCAGTTCTGCCTTGGTGGCCATGCAGTGGGCAGCTCTGCCTTGGTGGCCAATGCAGTGGGCAGCTCTCTGCCTTGCTGGTCATGCATTGGGCAGCTCTCTGCCTTGGTGGTCATGCAGTGGGCAGCTCTCTGCCTCGGTGGTCATGCAGTGGGCAGCTCTGCCTTGGTGGCCATGCAGTGGGCAGCTCTCTGCCTTGCTGGTCATGCAGTGGGCAGCTCTCTGCCTTGGTGGCCATGCAGTGGGCAGTTCTGCCTTGGTGACCATGCAGTGGGCAGCTCTCTGCCTTGCTGGTCATGCAGTGGGCAGCTCTCTGCCTTGCTGGTCATGTAGTGGGCAGCTCTCTGCCTTGCTGGTCATGCAGTGGGCAGCTTTCTGCCTCGGTGGTCATGCAGTGGGCAGCTCTCTGCCTCGGTGGTCATGCAGTGGGCAGCTCTGCCTTGGTGGCCATGCAGTGGGCAGCTCTCTGCCTTGCTGGTCATGCAGTGGGCAGCTCTCTGCCTTGCTGGTCATGCAGTGGGCAGCTCTCTGCCTTGGTGGCCATGCAGTGGGCAGTTCTGCCTTGGTGACCATGCAGTGGGCAGCTCTCTGCCTTGCTGGTCATGCAGTGGGCAGCTCTCTGCCTTGCTGGTCATGCAGTGGGCAGCTCTCTGCCTTGGTGGCCATGCAGTGGGCAGTTCTGCCTTGGTGACCATGCAGTGGGCAGCTCTCTGCCTTGCTGGTCATGCAGTGGGCAGCTCTCTGCTTTGATGGCCAATGTAGTGGGCAGCTCTCTGTCTTGGTGGTCATGCAGCGGGCAGCTTTCTGCTTCAGTGACCCCTGTGTCCTCGGAGCCCCCTGCAGGGAGAGCAGAGTGCTCTGGAGTCAGAACCCCTCCCAGCCCCCCGTGTGTGGTGCTTCTCGATGTCCCGGGGGCTCTGCGTTTGTGGCCAGTGACCAGCCCTCTTTCCCCCAGGGAGGACTCGGCCTCAAGGGCCCATTTTTCTCCATTTACTTCTGAAGTGAGAGTGTCTCCCTGCAGAGAAGAGCTGGGACAAACCCTTCAAGCCCTGGACCCCCGCCCCGCCCCCCTGGCCTCTGGTGGAAGAGGCAACCTTCGGGAAGAACTTTCTGGACACGGGTGTGAATTGCTCCTGGAGCTTCTTGTCACTGCCGGCTGTCAGTCTGTCCTGCCTCGTGCAGGACCCCAAGACTCCCGCTCCCAGGAAGCACAGGAACCCCGCTGGGTGCTAACTGCCCATTATCACTTGTCAGCACTCAGCTAATAGCTACCACTACTGATGGCTTCAGCGGTGCCTCTCTGTCCTTTAAGAGGGAACGGAGTTCACTGTGCTCTGCCAGGGAGGGGCGGGATGCTGAGGGTCCCTGGATTGTGTAGGAAACGGGCATGGGGAGGAGAGTCAGGCAGAGAGAGGAGGAAAGGGACGGAGGGAGAGAGAGGGGGAAGACACAAGGAGGGGCAGAGATGGATGGAGGGAGGGGGTCAGCTTGGGAGGGAGAGAGGGAGAGGAGGAGGAAGAGAGGGGAGAAAGGAGATGGAGGGAGGAGGGGAGGAGAGAGGCGGAGAGGGGAGACGGAGGAGGGGGTGGGCGAGGAGAGTCCTGTTGGGTCAAGGGACTCTGCCCCGGACTTCGGACACCCCGCTCCTCCTCCTTGCTCAGGGCACCCTGGAGTTTCACGGGGAACGCAGACGAGCGCTGAGATGGGAGAGGGGCCGCCCAAGCTTTGCAGCCGAGAGCCAGACCCAGGCGTCCATGGGGTTCCCCAGGGGGATGGACCGAGCTGTGGGCCCGCGCCGAGGCTGGGCCCACTCGAGCAAATCGACGATCAACGGGAGGGCCTTTACCTTTACCTTTACCAAGGAGAAAATCAGTCCCACCAGGTATGACGCCACGTGGTCCCAGCCTGCCCACGACAGTGACCGAGCTCCTGGCGGAGCTTGGCTTGTCCACTTCCAGCGGGGTCTGGCTCCCCCGGCGCGGCCCCTCAGGCTCCTTCCCCACTGGCCCTCCAGGCTCTGTCCATCCCGGGCCTATGGGCCAGGGCCTACTGGTCTCTCCTCACTCTTACCCCAGACGGCCCCGGGCTCTGCCCGAGGCCGCGCCGTCCGTCACCCTCCTTCCTGGTGCGTGAGCAGAGCTGGGGGTGGGTGGTCACTGCGGCCACCTCCCCACCAGAGCCCAGAGTGGCTTCCCCCATCTTCCGACCCAGCCCTGGGCTTCAGCTGGGCACATGCTTTGCCGATCTTGGCCTGTGCTCATCAGGGGCAACTGTCCTGCCGGGACCCGATGGCCTCGACGTGTCCATGTTCTCTGGACGTGGCCGTGGCGAAGTGTCACAGAAGGACCCAGCTAGCGTTACGGCCGAACCTCCCCTACTCTGGCCAAGGGAGACCCTGTGTTTGCTCTGATGGGCATTTACTGCTGGAAATCGAGCCGGTGATGTCACAAAGCCGACCAACAAACAACGGGGTCCCTGAGGCACTGGAGGGGCCAGGGCAGAAGCTACGGGAGAGGAGGACCATCTCCCCCAGGGCTGGAGTCCCCACTCCGGTAGCCCCTCAGTAAGGGTGGGAGCTGGGAGACGGGGGAGGGGCCGAGGGACGGGTCTCTCCACTGGCTCATCTCGCCTTGGCAGACGACAGGCCGGTCAGGACCGGCTCTCACCCAGCCGCACCCGAGTCTTGTCTGTCCACTGCCAGGCCTGCGGACAGTGGCTGGGCCTGCTGGGCTGGCACCGCCATGACAGTGACCGAGTTCCTGGCAGAGCTTGGCTTGTCTGCTTCCGGCGTGGGTTGAGCTCCCCCAGCGTGGCTCCACTCGGGTCACAGAGACCGCAGAGAGACGGCAGAGAGACAGCAGAGAGGGAGAGACAGAGGAGACGGGTGCAGCAGAAGAAAGAACTGAACGGTGAGACCGGGAACGTCGGCCTCGCTGGGGCTCCCTGGGGCAGACCCTCCAAGCAGGCGGTGGTCTGTCTCGTCCGGGGGCCTCGGCCTGCCTTTGGGCAGAGACCCCGGCCTCGGGGCCAGGAGCAGTGGGCGGCGCCGTGCAGGCCAAGGCCTGTCCTGTGGGCGTAGCCTGAGTCTGGGCCCCGCCCCGCTTTCCCGCAGCCCCGACCCGCCGTCAGCTCCCCTTTAGTCCCGGGATAATAAATAATCGAGCACGTGACCTCGGCGCCGGGCACAGCTGCGCTTCCTCCCGGGCCTGGAATCGATCCATCCGCCATCAGAGCTCGACCAGAACCCCAATAAATCTCCCCGAAGACCCAGGGAGGCGGGTGGCCAGCGCGATCACAAGGGGGTGGGGGCTGAAGCCCGGCCCCACGTCCCTGCCACACACACATGCGCACGCACAAGCACACACATGTATATACACGTCAACACACATGCACACACATGTGCACATGTGTTCGTACATGTGTGCACACGCACATGCATGTTCACAAGTGCACACATGTGTCCACACGTGTTCACGCACATGTGCACACACGTGTCCACACGCATGCACACATACGTGCCCACACATGTGCACAAATGCTGGCAGGCACACTGGCCTCCACGTCCTGGCCCCCGTGGAGGGAGGCGGTGCTTATACCCGCGTCACGTGTTTTGTTTCCAACCTGCGTTTTCCCTCCCTCTGCTCCCCGGGCGCCCGCGCTCTCCTCCCAGCTCCAGATCAATAGTTAATGAGGCTTCGGGAGGACGGGCAGTCTGTGGGGTCTGATCAGAGCGAGGCTTCTAAGAGACACGGAAACATTCCGTCCCCGCCTGGCTGGGGCGCCCCTGCCAGCCCCCAGCCCCGGGGAGCCCAGGGCGGGGGCTGCGCAGGGTGGCCGGGAGGGGCTGGGTCGGCTCTGGGCCCACCGAGGGCACGGGCTGGGCCGTCTCTCCTGGTCCTGCTCACCCGGCAGCTGAGGGTCTGCAGGGTTCTGGGAAGCCCGTCTCCAGACACTGTGGCTCCCCGCGACGGGCCGCTCTGGGCTCCCCGGGGCAGGGACTTCTGGGAGTTCTGAGGGTGCCGGTGGGCCCGGCTCATGGAGGGAGGTTCTTGGTTCGGAGCCCGGACTGGCCCGGATGTGCCCAGCCCCGCGTGGCTGGTGGCAGGTGCCCGGGTGGCAGGTGGCTCCACGTCTGGGACCAGCTCGCTCAGGGCTGCTGCTGGCTCTGGGCAACTCGGGGACCCCCCATCTCCCATGGGTCCACTTGCCACAGCTGCTCAATACCGGCGACTCTCCAGAATCCCTCCCTCCCGTGGCTGGAACCTTCTAGAAGTCAGCCATGGCTGCAGAACCGAGTGCGGGGGAAAGGGGGCGGCTTTGATTTCTGCGCGTCCTCCTCTCTGCGTGGACTATCAGACAGGAGAGAACTCTGTCCCGGACCCCCCGGGGCCCCCTTGTCTCCCGCCCCCCCGGCCCCCCCAGGCAGAGGAGAGCAGAGAAGAGCGGAACTCACTTGGCACTGCCCCCAGCGTCGTGGGCGCCCTGGCAGAGAAAGCTCTGCTTGGGTTCAAGTGCAAAACCGACCCCCTCTGTCTGCTCAGCAGCGCCCGCCGGGGTGTCCTTCGGAGGTGCAGCAAGGGGGGCAGATGTCCTGGCAGGCGCCCACCCACGCCAGGACTCCCGGGGCAGCCGAGCGCAGGGCCACGGGCCTCTCCCTGAACTTGTGTCAGTTTGAATCCGGAGAGTCCTTAGCCCGTGACTTGCCCCAAGGCGGCCCTGACAGCCCGGCCAGAGGAGTCACAGGGCAGAGCAAGGATCTTCCTCCTGGTGTCGCCCATTTCCCCCATTCCTTTGACTATCACGTAATAATGCCGCTTAATGTTTTTGTAAACATGAGATGTTTTAATGCTTGAAAAATTGGGTCTCATAAATAAGCTTTATTATCTGTCAGAAAGGATGAAAATATAACTTTACATTTCTGTTTTAAAGTAATTTTAGTGCCTATTAGCTATAAAGTAACAGTTATATATAATTTAGAGTATGTAGTCACTCCAAACAACTTGACATTTTCACACAAACAGAGAACTGTAACAATAGTCTTGGGATTTCATGGGAAGTATGCACCACTACAGGATATTAAAATAACTTATGGCGCACTGTAATTCTTGTTTTGTGTTTGTCCAAGTAGTTGTGAAGCCGCCTATAAAGCAGTAAAATAAAACCCTGCGACTGGGCCGCGCTCTCGTCTTAAAGTGGCAGCCGCCTTTTCCCGTCCAGCACGATTAACCCGGCTGGCGCTTCTTGGCGTCCTCCTCGACTTCTGCTCTCTTCATATTTTCTGTTCCAACGGCCAATTCTATTTATCTTAGCTTATTACTCGAGACACCGTAATTGCCTCTTTCAGCTCAAAGGCTGACGCCGGGTGCGGCTCCCTCTGAGCTTAACCGGCAGCGAGTGAACTGACTTGTTGCTTCGGAGAGGGCAGAGGGTAGGGACCGGCAAGCGGCAGCCCAGGTGTCGCCTCTGCCTCCGTTGCAGGGAGCAGACACACAGCGTGCATCAGGGTCTGACTCGGGAGCCGGAAGGGCCCGGCCGTGCAGAGGCGCAGACTCCCGCGTAAATAAAACCAGAGGCGCCCAGATGCGGTGGCCAGCTTAAAGGGGGGGGACCCGGAGAAGGTCCTGCAGAGAGCCGCAGCCCGCGAGAGCAGAACCGGTGACTGTGGGAGCAGACGGAAGGACAACATTTCACCACTTAAAAGGAGAAAGCCGCGGTGACTGCATCATTTGTGATGTACAATCACGCCTCACTAGCGCAGCCCAACAACGCACGTCACCGGCCGCCCTTGGATCGGATTAAAAAGAAAAAAAAGCATTTCTTGAAAACGCGCCTTAATTGTATCTTTGCATTAATTTCGACCGGCCTTTTGCCCGTTGGTCGGGCCTCGGCATCCTTCGGAATCGCAACACAATACACGAGAATTCTTCCACCATCACCGACCCCTTTAAAAAATATTATTCCTGAGAAAAGGGCCAAAGGGAGCGGGCGTGTGTGCGTGGTGAGAGACGGCGCCGTTGGTGATCTGCAAGCCGCAATTAAAGCCGCTCCAGGATTTGACTTGCGTTCGCGTTAATTGAAGCGGTACGCGGGCAGGGCTAGGTGGAGGCACAGATGTGCACAAAAATTAATGTGGACCTGGAGAAACGTCTCCTCTCCGTCGGAGGACGGACCAAATGCTCACAGATGGAGCGGGGGCGGCCTTCGAACAGACCAGTCGGGGTCACTCGGGCCACTTCCGTGGCAGGCCGCCAGCCTTTATGCTGGAAAGACGTGGCCCTCTCCTTCTCTTCAGAGATCGTTCTCGAGCCTGATCAGTTAATGCCTCTGGTTTGCTTTCGCGCACCTAAACGGAAGTTAAATACGAATGAGTCCCGCGAATGCGCTTTAGCACGGAGAGTGGCGAGGCTGGGCTAACGGGTACCAATGGGAATATCGAGCGGAGTCCCCCGTGTCGGCAGGCACCGGGGCTCAGGGCAAAGCGGGAAAGAACAGGACACGGATTTGGGGCTTATTTATAACTTCTCGCACGCAGGAAGTCAGAACGGGCTGGGAACTGCGCGGCCAAAAAGCAGCAGAAAGAAAATCATCCTTGTTTCTTTTTATTTCTGAACATCAGTGGGGCAACGAGAGGATCACAGACCCTCCCTCCCTCCCTCCCTCCCTTCCTTCCTTTCTTCCTTCCTTCCTCCTTTCCTTCCTCCTCCTCCTTCCTTCCTCCCTCCCTCCCTCCCTCCTTTCCTCCCTCCCTCCCTCCCTCCCTCCCTCCCTCCCTCCCTCCCTCCTCCCTTCCTTCCTTCCTTCCTTCCTTCCTTTCTTCCTTCCTTCCTTCCTTCCTTCCTCCTCCTTCTCCTCCTCTCCCTCCCTCCCTCCCTCCCTCCCTCCCTCCTTTCCTCCCTCCCTCCCTCCTTCCTTCCTTCCTTCCTTCCTTCTTTCCTTCCTCCTCCTTCTCCTCCTCTTACTTCCTCCCCCCTCCCTCCTTTCCTTCCTTCCTTCCTTCCTTCCTTCCTTCCTTCCTTCCTCCTTTCCTTCCTCCTCCTCCCTCCCTCCCTCCCTCCCTCCCTCCCTCCTTCCTTCCTTCCTCCTCCTCCTCCTCCTTCCTCCCTCCCTCCTTCCTTCTTTCTTTCCTTCCTTCCTTCTTCCCTTCTTTCCTTCCTTCCCTTTCCCCTTTCTTCTTTCCTCCTTTCTTCCATCCTTCCTTTTTTCTCCCTTCCTTCCTTCCTCTCCTTCCTTCCTTCCTTCCTTCCTTCCTTCCTTCCTTCCTTCCTTCCTTCTTTTCTTCCTTCCTTTTCCCCTTTCTTCTTTCCTCCTTTCTTCCTTCCTTCCTTTTCTTCCTTCCTTCTTTTCTTCCTTCCTTTTCTCCTTTTTTCTTTCCTCCTTCCTTCCCTCCCTCCCTCCCTCCCTCCCTCCCTCCCTTCTTCCTTCCTTCCTTCCTTCCTTCCTTCCTTCCTTCCTTCCTTCCTTCTTTCCTTCCTTCCTTCCTCCCTCCCTTCCTTCCTTCCTTCCTTCCTTCCCTCCTTCCTTCCTTCCTTCCTTCCTTCCCTTCTTCTTCCTTTCTCTCCCCACACCTGGTGGTGCTCAGCCTTACTCTTTGCGCCATGCTCATGGACTCCTCTGGAAGTGCTCTGGGGACTCTACAGGGTGCTGGGGATTGAGCCTGCGTTGACTGCATGTAAGAGAGCGTCCTGCCGTCCCACTCTCTCCAGCCCCTTAAGCGTGGTTTCCCTGGGGGGGGGGCAGCAGAGGTGTCACGCTCACACTCAGCCTCTCCAGACTTGGCAGGACAAACTGGGCAAAACTTGGACTCCCTGGCTGGTGCTCAGGCAAGCGGACTAATTAACTTATCTGGGCAAGTCTACGTTTTCTCATTCCCAAGTAGAGGCAGCTCTGATAAACCTGAAGTGCCTGGCATAATTACTAAGAATTTCAAATATCTCTTTTATGGATTTCACAATTCCTCCAAATTCTCCAGTTGAAATATTATTCACTTAGGCACAGGGGGGTCTGAGCAGGAAGATTTGACACCGGCAAAGATGATGAATTGAATTCCAAAGGGATGCAGAAGACAGGAAAATTCCAGAAACGTTTCATCATTTCCACCTATGTATTTTGCTAATTGGATGAATGTTTTAATTTGATTTTTTTCCCCCTGAAATCCTATCAGATGAAAACGATCCATGGGAGACTTTTTGACTTTCTTACTGTCTGTGAGGTTTAGGGGTGGGAGGGGAGCTCTCCTCCGAAACTCTGGGAAATGAGTAAACCAGATTCTGAAAGATTCCACAAGGCCAATAAATCAGCGAGCTCCGGTTGAGAGCCGATGGTCTGGGAGATTTACACTTGACCCCAGTCATCCCGCCCGGCCCTCTTGTCTCCAGCGGCTGGGGTCCCCGCCAGGGGTCCCGGATGTCCTACCCACAGCAGTGTGTTCTGAGGTGGGTTCCCGCACGTCCCCTGGGCTCAAGTTGGCACGTCAGCTGGTGTGTGAGACCTACAGCCGCCAATCTGTGCTTGTGTGGGGCTGGCGACCTCAGCCCCCACCCCCGCCAACCCTGCCCCTTGCAGGCGGCTGACTCCGACTCCGACTCCATGCCCTGCACCCCGGATGTTCCCCTGAGCTTCGCAGGAGTGATCCCCGAGCCGGGAGGCAGCCCCGAGCACTGCGGGGTGCAGTCCAGAGATCAACCAAGCCAGCAAAATCACAAGGCGGAAACGTTTCCTGCGCCTTCTGTGGCGTGGAGGTGGGTCCTGCTCGCTGCCAGCCTTGGGACCACCCCGGCCACACCACACGGTCTGGGCCTGTTTCTCCTCCACGCCCACGGGTGGTCCGGGGCCCCGTGAGCCCAGGCTTTTGTTTCCTGGCACGAGCTGAGCCCCACTTGATAATCAGGGGGTCGTTCCCTCCACGAGCGAATCATCTCCCCGCGAATCTGAAAGTTGGAGCAGAGGCGGGTGTCAGAGATGGGAGAAAAAGCGCCTCTCACAGCCCCCGCAGGGCGCTCGGGCCCTTCTCGCGTTTTTGCCATGATAAATATCATGATAACGAACGACAAGATACATAATTACTTGCAATTGCCTCTGCGCAGTCCCCGTAGGAAGAGTTCTTGGAAGCAGAATTCCCTGGCCCGAGGTTGTGCCCAATTTAAAACATTTCCTAAAATTGCATTCAGGAGGATGGCATCGCGGAGAGGTCTCCGAGGGAAGTCTGGAGTGCTTCCGGTCCCGCGTTCACTCCTGCCCATCAGCGCTGGTCCAGGCGGGCTCGGCTGCTCCATCCCGCGCGTTCCGCTCGCTCAGAAATGGGGGTCCTGGGGCTGCAGGGTCTCCGCTGGCTTGGGGCGGCGGCACCTTGTTTCTGGGGTTCTGAGAGGCGGGACCGACTGCCCACACCCCCACTGCGCCCCCACGCCGGCACGAGTGGGCCTCGCGAGGGGCTTGACTCTGACCTTGGCCCCTTTGTCTAGTGGGGTGTTTGCTTTTTATTATTCGCGTGGAAGAGACTCTGAGAGATGAGCCGTGTGTTCTCGGAGATCTGGCCAGGGGCTGGATCCGGGTTTATTACTCCGTTTACCGCCGCGTTTAAAGCCATCACTTGCGTTTATGGTGTCGCTCTGCGCATGTGTTCATAAACACTGGCCTTCCTCCCCTCAGCTTCAGATGTTCTCCACGTTTTCCTCTTCCTCTCTGGTTTATTTATTTATTTTTGTATTTTTTTTTTATTTTATTAGTGAAACTCCAGGAGGTACGGTTGTAGACTTACAAATCTTTGTGCGTGGGTTTCAGTCATACAATGATCGAGTACCCATCCCTCCACCGGTGCCCATTCTCCACCACCACTGTATTTTACTTAAAAAAAAAAAATCCGTTGGAACTAGAGCGCAGGTTTTCTGAGAGGGGAGATTCGATGGACGCTTCCTAATGGCGACTGCCTCCAGGAGTGGGTTGCATTTGGCTTTTTTTTTCTTTTTTTGGGGAGGGTCACACCTGGTGCACAGGAGTTACTCCTGGCTCATGCACTCAGGAATTCATATTACTTATGAATATTATTCATAAATTCATATTGCTTATGAATTTGATTCCTGTCCCAGTAAGCCTCATTAGCTTACAAACATTCGATCACAGCAGAACCGTATCTTTGTAGTACAAAACAAAATACAGATAAATAATTCTTTATCATTCTGCAGCGGTACCTAGGATAAGAGCTTTGAACCTCTAAGTTAGATAAAAATTATGTATTTTAAATTACCAAATAGGAGTTATTACCAGAATTCAAAATGTTTTATTCCTGAAAGCCTAGTAATATAATTAATCAAGTTGATAGATCGAAAGGAAAAATGTATGTATTTATTAACTAAATAGCTATAAAATAATAGGGAAAACCAGAAGTTAATTAATTTCCATGACATGGCGGTGCTCAGGGGACCATATGGGATGCTGGGAATCGAACCCGGGTTGGCCGCATGCAAGGCAAACGCCCTACCCGCTGTGCTATCTCTCCAGCGTGGGTTGCATTTGACCTTGCTGGGCAGAGGTCTGGATATCCGCCCCGTGGGCCGGCCCCACCGTTCTGATTATTGTAGTTTCATGATTCTTTTGAGCAATTCCTCTTCTTCCATCTCAGATACTTCTCAGGACTTTCTGCCTCTTTGCTTCTTCACTTTAGAATCATCTAACAAAGCAGGAATATTCCACTTGAACTGCAGAGAGAATCAGATCAGGTTGATAAATTACTTTGGGAAGATTGGAAACATTCTCATACTCGTGACTTTTTTCTATTAATAAACAGAATCTGAATCTTTATTCATTAAATCTCTTTCTGCCCTGAATATTGATTTTAAGCATTTTTGTTAAAAAATAATTATTTGGGAGTCTATGTTTCTTATTTCTGTTGTGAATAAACTCATTTTTATTATATTTTATACCTTTTCATGCCTCCCAGGAAGGAAAAAAAATATTGGTTTTCAAAACAACTCAACTTTCCCAATATCTTTGCTTTTATCTAGTTAGTGTAATAAATATGAAGTCGATTCTTTCCCTCATAAAGAGAACCCAGAAATTACTATATTGTTATGATACTTTTTGAAATTTTATATTTTTTCTGGAGTCTTTTAGTTGGTTGGAAATGAACTTAACAAAATTCTAAGTTATATTCCACAGCAAGACATGTTAATGTGTATATTTATAATGTCGTGGAAATTAATTACTTCTGGTTTTCCCTTTTATTTTATAGCTATTTAGTTAATAAATACATATATTTTTTCTTTCAATCTATCAATTTGATTAATTATATTACTAGGCTTTCAGGAATAAAACATTTTGAATTCTGGTAATAACTCCTATTTGGTAATTTAAAATAAATAATTTTTATTTAACTTAGAGGTTCAAAGCTCTTATCCTAGGTACCTCTGCAGAATGATAAAGAATTATTTATCTGTATTTTGTTTTGTACGACAAAGATGTAATTCTGCTGTGATCAAATGTTTGTAAGCTAATGAGGCTTACTGGGACACGAATCAAATTCATAAGCAATACACAGCCCGTCTTCCAAAAGATCATAATAGTTTATGCTTTGTTACAGGGTAGTTATTTTTTTAAACAAAATCGTACAAGTTCGTAGGAGAAAATACATTTTGGAACGTTTGTTTTATGACTGTTGTTGGCTTTTGGGCCAACACACCCAGTGGGCGATGCTCAGGGCTTGCTCCTGGCTCTGCACTCAGGACTCAGGGACCACATGGGGTGCCCGAATGGACCCATAGGCCACTTTCAGGGCCAGTCGTGTCCTAACTACCTCTGTCCTGGTGCTCCGGCCCAGGGAATATTCATTTTATAGGTGAAAAACTAAAGTAACAACGTCTGCTTAGAGGACGCGTGGATTTCACGTTTTGTGGGTGACCGGGTCCTCTTGCTGACCGTGGGTCTCACGTCCCACCTGCAGTGGCATCGCGGGAGGATGTCCCTGTGCCAGGGTCCACACCACACCCGTCTCCTTGTCCTTCCCGGCATGCTGTCCTGGGGGAGATGCCAACCAAGTGCCCACTTGGTGCCTCTGTCCTCAGCGACTGGCCTCTGTCTTGAGCCGCTTCGGCTGCTGCTGACACGGGGTCTGTCCACGGCCTCACTCCAGCTCCCAGGGCCCGGGGGAGCTGCCGTTGTCTCTCAGATGGGTGCCCGAGGACCATGTTCATCTTTTTTGCTTATTATAAGACATCACTGTAGCACTGTCCTCCCGTTGCTCATCAATTTGCTTGAGCGGGCACCAGTAACATCTCCACTGTGAGGCTTCTTGTTACTGTTTTTGGCATATTCAATACGCCACGGGGAGCTTGCCAGGCTCTGCCGTGCAGGCAGGATACTTTCGGTAGCTTGCCTGGCTCTCCGAAAGGGACAAAGGAACCGAATCCGGGTCGGCCGCGTGCAAGGCAAACGCCCTAGCCCCTCTGCTATCACTCCAGCCCTAAAAAAAAAAAATAGGTACCAGGTGGAACTATTCCCTTTTTATCTGCTGTTTCTGGATTTGAGGGCCTTCCCCCTTTCTCCGCAAATATCATCTCACACTGGACGCATGCTTTCACTTGTCCACTGTTAAATAAAACTATCCAAATCAAACTACACACCTCATATTTTAAATTAAGTTTCTGATGCATTACAAGTAGATTTGTAAGTCTTAAGAAAGAACTATACTCTGGCCCTATCACATCCTTTTTAGGTGGATTTAATTCATGGGTGTCTAATTTAACGCACCCTCAAAGTATTTCTTCCTATTTTCTCTCGTTTCCAAGCTGAAAATTTATTTGTGGCTCGTAACTTTTGCTTAACCCTTAAATCATCGGGCGAGGGAGTGCTCTAGGAATCAGCTCACAAAGAGAAAATAGCGTGGCCAGCTTGTACCGGAGGTCAGGACTCTTTTCCGGGGACATTTCTTGGCAGTGCTCTGGCCTGGCGTTTCCTGTCACCGGCGCGGGCTTGAGAACCATCTTTCATTATTCTCCTGCGCAGATAAACTCCGGGTTATCTCGCTGACGGCAGGCTGCTCCCTCGCAGTGTTTCATCACTTGCTGGAGAACATATAAATACGTCTTTCACCCCTGGTCTTCACAGGAAAAGCTGTGAACTTTCTCCATCAGCAAATGTGGCTTGTTTTCGCGTCTGCTCTCTGTGCAGAGAGGAAGGCGTTTGGTAATTGCTTCTGTTCCCGGGAAGGGAGGGTGGGGATACCTTTTAGCCTGCCGGTCTTATGTGTTTTTTTTTAATGTGTGTGCAGAGAATCTGTTGGCTGTTCTGATGTTCTTTTCTGCTGCTATTTGAATTTCTTTGTCCTGTTCCTCGCTGCCGGAAGGAGGTCTCCCATCCGAGTGCCATGTCCAGGCTCACACTTTCTGGTCGCCTGCCGACAGCTCCCTCCTGGAACCCGTCACTGTATTTTTATCATCCCTGCAGTCTTTCTGGACGCCCTTTTCTCTCCCGCTCTCTGCTTCTTCCTTCCTTCCCTCTTGTTTCTCAGTCCCTCCCCTCCCAATTTCCAATCCTCTTCATGCAGGTGATTCCGGAACCTTCCAGAGTGGATGCACTGCAGGCGTTGGTGATGCCCCTCTGGAGGACACCCTTGTCTTCAGCGCCGAGAACCGTGTTCACGTTGTCCTGTGGCATGTTGGAAACTGCCGACAGCTGTCTTTGTTCCTTCTCATGCGTCTCTGGTAAAAAGGTGAAACCAGCGCTGGAAAGACAGCACGGAGGGTCTGGTGCCCCCTGGCACGCGGCTGACCCGGGGGCAGCCCCTGGCACCACCAACACTCCCTCCACGCACTCCAGGAGCGGTCCTTGAGCGCAGAGCCAGGAGTGAACCGCGAGCACTGCTCGGCGAGACCCCAACCAAACAACAAACAAACCGACCAAACACGTGATGGTTTGTTTGATGAAACCAAAGGACGTCGAGCTCCAGTGTTGGGGCTGTGTGAGCCACGAGCAGGTGCCAGGCTCTGAGGGGGCAGCGCCTGTCCCGGCCAGGACCCAGAGGGAGGATGTGCTTCTGCGTCTCTCTGCCTCTCCCCGAGGGCTGGAGCCTGGCCTCAACCCTCGCGCCTTGCCCTGCCCCTGGGAGCAGCGACTTGGCAGTGCCAGGCGTGTCCGTCCCTGACAGTCTGTCCCCAGGGCTGCTCTGCACTGCTCTGGCGCTTCCCAAACGGCCCCAGCCCCTCCCGTCCCCTGGGGATTGGGCCCAAGTCCCTCGTGAAGCCTTTTATCAGCGTCGGTCTCAGCTGTGACTTCAGCGTACTTTGGACCCCACTGTGGGGGCCACAGAGATACGAAGTTGCAGCTTTACCTGGAGATTTGGGGTCACCCCTTGGAGCAGCCAGGTGGTAGCCCTCACCCGGGGGTGAGCAGGGCGCCCTGAGACCCCAAGGCTGCCAGGGGGTCTGAGAGGGGATGAAGCCCACGCTGGTCTGCGTCACATGACACACTGCGGCCGCCGGGCTCTTTCTTCTCTCCGGGTCTCCTTGCTTTGTCTCCTCGTGAAGAAGGCGGCTCTGTGCCCCTGGCGAGAGCCTGCCTCAGAGGCTGTGGGCCGGGGGTGTGTCCACACCCCTTCCCTGACCCCTGGGAACCTTCCGGAGCAGGAAGAACTCCACGTGACCAGGACCAGGTCCAGCTGATCAACACCGCTGATGTCTCCAGGGAAAATAACCACCAGCTCTTCATTTTTTAGGCCAAAAATAAACAAATAAACGAAATGATTCTATGAGCGAGAATAAACGGAACGATTCTACAAGCGCAGGGAAGTTTCCGGAGCCTGGGGTCAGTCGCTTTTGTGTAAGGGCCGAGCTGGAGGCCGTGAGCACTGGGACGGGCGAGGGAGCGGGCGCCTGTCAGCGGGGCGATAAGGCGGCCCGTGTCGTAAGAGATACGGTGTTGTAGCTCTCCGAGGGAGTGGGCAGATAAAGGGAAGGATGGAAGAGAGACCCGGCTCCTCGGGGACCCCGTGACAACGTAACAGATGACTCGGGGAGACAGCAAGAGGAGGAGGGAAAGAGATGATATTAACAAACCGTTGTTGATGGTCATAATAAGATTTAAGCAACCAAATAACCGAACCCGAAAGACCGACGTATTTCTCGAGCCGGTGGAGAAGGGCCGCGAGGTGGAGGCTGGCGTGCGGCGGGGCCTGGGCTCGGTGCCCGGGGCTCCTGCTGGCCTGGGCGGCCCCCGCACGGGCAGGGAGCGTTTCCGTCTCGACCCGAATCAGAATCGGCTGCACACACACATCATCGGCGCCAGGGCTCCAGGTCCGAACCACTGTTACCAATTTGAATTTGATCAGCAATTTTTTTTTGTTTTTAAATAACGGGGCTTGACAGTTTTTATGGAATCCAACATACCGAAAAGGAGGTGTTTTCAGAGCGGATTCTCTCTGGGTTAGGTGGGTCGGTGTCATTTCAGATAATAACAGGAACTGAAGAAAAATAGAAGAATGATCATGATAGTGTCACCCCAGAAACTAAGGTCCGGGGGACAGCTGGAGTATCCTCTGCCCTGGGTCTCCCTTCCTCCCATCCCCCATATTCCGCACGTTGAATCAGACCCCAGCACACGCGCGGCCGATGCCCCTGACACTGGACATCTTCAGCAAGGACTGGAACATTCTTTTGTTCTTCAATTAAAGATGCTGTCTTGCTTTGGCGGGATTTCTGCTGTCTACAGTCTTGGAACTGGCTGGGATCGTCCAGGTGGGACGGATGCTGGGTCTTCCTAAAATACTTTTCAATGAGGAGGCGGAAACTCCCTGCCCCTCGGCCCTGAGCACTTACCTCGGTGCTTCACCAGCCAGAGCTGCGTCAGCACTTCAGTGCGTCTGAGGGGGTCAGCTGCGTCCCTGACCCCCACTCCATCTGCCAGTCCCCGAGTAGCCTCAGACACAGGCTGCCCTCCCAAGGGTCCCCAGCAGGACCGTCGGTGAGGGGGGACCGAGGTGCCACCTCAGAGAACACACACCAGGGCAGTGATTGAGCGAGCCCCAGGGAAGGTGGCCCCTCTCTCCGGGTGAGGCTGGGCGCTTGGCTTCACTGTCCCCTTGGGAGACTCCCCCATCTCTGTGGTCACCCACTCCTTGGGTTCTCCTGCTCCTTCGGGGAGCGAGAGCTGCTGACACCCAGTCCTCAGAGCCAGGGCGGCGCTGCACCGTGGGACCCTCAGCACCTTGAACTCACTTCTGCTCTCAGGAATGTGGGCAGATTTCTCAGTGTCCACACATAGATATCTTACGTGTGTACCCACACACGTGACCACATTTGTGTGATGGATGCGTACACACATGCAAAGACATTCACACAGAAACCTGTGAACACGCATGCACAGTAGGCACACGCGTGTGCGCATGTGTAGACACGCATGCCCGCAAAGACATCATGTAGGCTCGTGCACGCACATACACGCACCTGCACATATTGGCACACAAACACACGTGAACATACATGTGTACATATGAGTGGACATGCGAGTCTACCCACACAAACAGGCTCACACGTGGACACACGTGATGATATGCATGCGTGTGCCAAGGCATGTCTCCGGCGGGAGAGCTGGGCCGAGTGCCGCATGCTCCCTCCTGGGTCTTCCGCGGCAGGAGACCCTCACGCAGCCGTTCTGGGGCTTCCCGGCTCACTCCTGGCTCTGTGGTGGCCCGTCCCGCCCTCAGTCATGTCCCCTGCGGCCCCGGCCCCCCTCCTGCCTGGGTTGTGCTGACCTGAGGTTCTCTGGGACTTGCTTCTGTTGAGGGTTCGGCTCTGCTCCACGCCTAGATCTAGTTTTCGTGGGTCCTGGGAGGGTCCCTGTCCACTCGGGCCAGCACAGGGGCAGTGCACCGGGCCAGACCCCGCCCTGGTCAGTGCTGCCCTCCTGCTGCGAGGGGAGGACGGGGGGACGGAGGGAGTCACCGCTGAGACACCTGTTGGGCCCCTCAGAGATGCGGCCGGTAGTCCTCGCACCCGGGGCCATGCCCCTGCGAATCAGGCGTGGGTTTAATGTCTGCGTGAGCCGAGAGCCCTTGATCTGGGTGTTGGCTGTGCGGGAGGGCGGCTCCCCTCCCCCACTCACGCGCAGGCTGGGGCCGTCTGTGGAGCCCGGGGTCTCCTCTGGCCGTCACCACTTGGCCGGCAGGAGCCCCTCGCTGCCTCTGGCTTGGGTTGGTGTGTCCCCATCGTTTCCTAAACGCTCCCTGACTTCCTGCCAATGCTTGCACTGGGCTGCTGTGCCCCCACTCTGACCTTGGCACCAGCCTCTCCTCCTGCTGAGGAGAGCGCCCGGGAGCGTCTCCTTGGCACTGGGGGAGGCGCCTTTAAGGGCCTCAGGTGAAGACTGGGTGGCCTCCACTGTGGATCATCAAAGAGGGAAGACAGGCCTGAGTGAGGGAGGGAGGGAGGAAGGGAGGGAGGAATTTGGATAAACCGGCAAGCTCTCCAGTTCGTTTGATGAATTGCCCGATGCAAATCCGTTCGGCACTGGCGCTTCATCTGCAAGCGTGCAGAGCCTGGCGAGGCGGGTCCCGCTGGTGTCTCTCAAGGGCTGCTTTGAAAGAGCCTGGAGAGGCTGCACCCTGGGCCTGGCGCTGTGGCAGGCAGCGGGCACGGCCAAGCGAGGGGACAGCCGGTGCCCAGCTCCCCGCCCCTGGACGTCGTGATTGACTTCTTGGGGGGCTCCGGGATGAAGAGTGGGGCCAGCAGGAGCGAGCCTCGCTAATTGCATTACAATGGCACGGGCCCCGGCAGGGCGGACGGACGGCGGGCTCTTGGCGCCGGAACACAGGCTGGTGGGCTCTGGAGTGGCTGGCAGCAGGCGAGGAACCGGCGCGTTTGAAGCGTCAGGGTGGAGGTGGAGCCAGGGTGCGCTCTTGGCTGGGCCGCGCGCGCTGAGAACCTGGCAGGTTCCAGGAGGGATCTCCCTTTGTCTGGGTCTGACTGCGACAGGCGGGGAGGCTGGCAGGCTCTTCGGTTCTGTTCCGAGTGCATTGGCCCCGCGCCTACACTGTTTCTTTCTTCCTAAGCGATTTGAACTTGGAGCCATCAGCTTGTCCATGAAGATAATTTATTAAGCCCGCGCCGTAATGGAAGATCTTACGTCCCCAAAGCTGGCTTTTGATCCGCTCGGTCTGCCAACTGCCACTGTCCACACCAGTGGGCCCTTGTCTCCTTGGCCAGCCTGGGGGGAACCACCGCTGAGCGGTCAGACCCCGGGATGGCCAAATACGAGTCTAATTCAAGTGGGCTGGGACGCGTCCTAATGACCACGGGAGCTCTGTCTCGGCCAGAGGACGTGTTGGCGTTACAGCCCTGCATGAACAGCCACCGACACCCGCGCTCGGGCAGCCTGGAGAAGGCTCTCGATGATGGAGCAGATGGCTGGTGAGGCTTGCCACAGCCAGCTAAACTCCTCGGTGCCCTTGGCAGAGCCCCAAGAAGCAGAGCGGGAGAGCCGGTCGCCCTAGACCCAGGCAAGCGTCTCCTCCGCTCGCGTCTCTGCCTACACCTTGAGGAGTTGTCGGAATGTCAGCGACTCCGGAACACAGCTGTGAGAGTCTTGGAGATGAAACTCGCTGGCCTAGGATTGTAAGTGCTGATGGCCACAGGAGAAACCAATACTGACTGCATCTGCTGAAGAGAAAGATTTTGGCTGGGGCCGACATACCATCACTCAAACACTTTAGAGGCAGAAACACCAATCCTCGCCAATGGGCCAGTTGCACATTTTTTGAATTTGTGTATACTTTGGGAAATCTCTAAATGAGAAGCAACCACAAGTTGGTAAACTCTCAGATGAACATCATTTTGGGTGTTAATTTATTCATTTATTTAAAATATTAAGTCAGAAAATAATAATTAACATCCACCTCTCTGTTGTAATAGCTCGGGGATAAAGAAGGATTAAAAATAGCAACACTTGGAGATCCAAAGCATATACTATTAATCCAAATGTGATACTCGCTTAAGTGTTCTTGATTGCTCTAAGTCAATATTAACTCTTTAATTATGTTACAGCCGGCTCCAATTGAGTTAAAGAATTGTGTAGATCAATGCAGTAAATGTTCATGTCTCAAAAGAGTCAAAATGCCAGCAAAATAATTGCCTAATGGCATGCTATGTCAATGATTTCATTCGTACTTAATTAAAAGCAGCCCAAAGGGTGGCCCCTTGTATCAGGATACCCTTAGTGCTCTACTTTAAAACTTGCCTTTGGAGTTTTTGGTTGCTGGGTATGTCGTTGGCCTCCTGGGTGATCTGGGATCCCACGACAAGCGAACTACAGTCAGTGGATGCTGAGGGCTGGCACGTAATGGGCACCGATGTGGAGACCCGCTGTCCTCGTGCCGAGCCAGGATGGATCCATCTGTCGATCCACGACACCATCGGGGAGAGTGGTGGTGAGCTGATCTGTCCCGCTGAGACTCGGGTCACAGCCCTGAGCTTACGTGTTCCATAGACACTCTAGTGGGTGGGAGAAAAATCCCCTCGTGCACGAAGTCCAGGGGTGGGTTGCAGCCCCTAAGTGGGCTGCACTGTCACAGGACCCTGGGGTTCCCTTCTCCGGCCCTGTCTGATGCAGCCAGCCCCTTCCTACCTCTGCGTGGGCACCCAGGGGCCCTGCAGGTGGGCAGGTGGCAGGGGTGTGGGGACAGGGCAGAGGAAGGGTCTACGGGGAGTGGGGCAGGGTACTGTGTTTCGGGCAACGAGATTGGGCATGTTCGGAGTGGTCGGACACTATGTTTCGGCGACAGGATCGGGCACGTTCAGGGTGGTCAGGCACTGTGTTTCAACAATGAGATTGGGCACATTCAGGGTGGTTGGACTCTGTGTTTTGACAATGAGATCGGGCACTTTCAGGGTGGTTGGGCACTGTGTTTCAACAATGAGATCCGTCACGTTCAGGGTGGTCTAGCACTGTGTTTTGACAATGAAATCGGGCATGTTCAGGGTGGTTGGGCACTGTGCTTTGAGCCGCCTGGTCCAGAGCCCCGTTCTCTGGGGGCCTGGACAGGCAGGAGAGCTTGCTCGTGGGTCAGCTGACATCAAAGACAGAGAGAAACCAATGTCCGTCATATTTTATTGATCAGATTTGAGGTTGAAGTCAGTATAACGCAGGCCCCGCCATGCAGCCGCTGTATTACGAGACGGCGGGCTGTTGGTGGACCAGGGTCAGAGTCCGTGGGCAGGAGCCAATCCACGCCCTACAGGCTGAAAAAACAGGGACACCGGCACGGGGAACCCCCAGTGGGGGCCAGCAGGAGGCAGCCGCTCTTCCTGCTACGAAAGAAGCTAACGGCCGAGGAGTTGTCTGGGCAGACGAGCTCCAGGCCCCGAGATGGCAGGGACAGGCCAGGCGCACGGCTTCAACTCCCGCCCCATAGTGAGGGCTAAGAACACTCGAGAAAGCGCCCGCAGCCTGTCTTTTCCCCTCCAGTCTGTGGCGGGCTTGCCCTGACAGTTGTCGGTGAACAGCTAGAAGGTCTCTTGGTTGTGGTCGGGAGGGAATAGACCTGCTGCTGCCGTCCACGCATGGAGCTGTGTGTGGGGAACCCCAGATAGTTCTGGAAAAAGGATACCATGTTCAAAAGGCCGAAAGAGGAGAAAGAGAGAACAAAACAGGTGTGGTGGGGACGGCCGCACGGCACCAGGGCCAGACTTCTGGAAGAATCTGAGCTGCAGGGCTGGAAAGGTGTCGCCGACTCGACGGCAGCAACTCGTGGCAGGTAAAGGTGGAGAAGCTGGCGTGCGTGCGGGTGGCCAAGAGACGCAGAGACACTCCCTCCGCGGGGCTGGGGGGAGGCTGAGCTGCCCCTTCTCGGCTTAAACAGCGCTGACCAGAAGTGGGGTCGGCCCGAGTGGCCCCCTCGATCCACGTGTTTCCCATGGGGACCAGGTTTCCCGGGGGCAGAAGCCGAAGTCGCAGGTGGGGATCATGCCTGAAAGTTCGTCTGCTGATGCCTAGTGGGCAAAAAAAGCACCAACGGTATAGGAAGAAAAGTGACAAGAACGTTGGCCTCGAGCAGGAAGCTCAGGGTCCTGCAGGGAACGGGAAGGAACCCAGCAAGGGAAGGGAAGGACAGACCCTCTGCACAAACGGAAGGACTCGGGGCCCTGAAGAGAGCTCCACGCCATCCCAGGGTTTTAATGAATCTCCTGAAATCAGCATTTCATTTTATTTATTTATTTATTTATTTGCTTTTTTTTTTGGGTCACACCCGGCAATGCACAGGGGTTACTCCTGGCTCTGTGCTCCGGAATTACCCCTGGCAGTGCTCAGGGGACCCTATGGGATGCTGGGAATCGAACCCGGGTTGGCCGCGTGCAAGGCAAACGCCCTACCCGCTGTGCTATTGCTCCAGCCCCAATCAGCATTTCATTTTAAAATTAGGTATTGATATGCAAAGGAACCACAGTAAAAGTCAATATGTTTACATGCCAGAAATAAAAATACCCAAATACATAAGTTCACAACAAAAAGTAAAAGATAAAATTGAAAATGTGATGTCAGAGGACCCCAGAACATCATCCGTCCTCCCTGGCAGCATCAACGCTCCCGCCCGTCTTCCCAAGAGCGTTGCCACCAATCAGCTACACATGAACTGCAGGGGAATGGGGAAGTCCATGGAGATTCAGTAGAGAACAAGAAAGAATTTTCTTAGGACTTTGAGGTGAATTGGGTCTTCTTTTAAAAGGAGAAATATAATAGTTATAAGGGAAGTGATTGCTTGACATTAAAGATATTTGGGGGCTGGAGTGAGATCGCACAGCGGGTAGGGTGTTTGCCTTGCATGTGGCCAACCCGGGTTCAATTCCCAATCTCCTGAGCACCACCAGAAGTAATTCCTGAGTGCAGAGCCAGGAGTAACCCCTGAGCATCGTCGGGTGTGACCCAAAAAGCAAAATAAATAAGTAAATAAATAAACCAACAAAGACATTGTATTTTTTTAAATTTTTATTAGTGAGACATCATGAGGTACAGTTGTAGACTTACAAATTTTTGTGCTTGTGTTTTAATTATACAATGATCAAATACCCATCCCTCCACCAGTGCCCATTTTCCACCACTGCGGATCCCAGGATCCCTCCCATCCCCCATCCCCCTTCCCCCCCACCCCACTCTGCCTCTGTGGCAGGGCATTCCCCTCTGTTTTCTCTCTCTTATTGGGTGTTGTGGTTTGCAAAAGAGGCAATGGGTGGCAATCATGTTCGGTCTATACTTTCATCATGCTTCTCCCATCCTGGGAGGATCCTCCCAGCATCCTTTATTTGGTGCTCCCTTCTCTATCTGAGCTCCCTTTTCCCCTAGCATGTGCGGCTGGACTCCAAGCCATGGAGCAAAATTCCCGGTACTAATCTCGGCCATTCTTGGGTGTTAGTCTCCTATTTTGTTACTTTATGTTCCCCAGATGAATGCAATCTTTCTAAGGACACTGTATTTTTATGTGCTTCCAAGATCTCAAATGCATGGTGTGAGTGATTCTTACGAACCAACAACAGCAACTGGGTTGGGGACAGAATTAGCCGGGCGGCTTGCGGGAGAAGCTGCCTGGAGCAGCCCGGCTCCTCTGCGGGGAGCGACCCTGTCCTGGTCAACACGAGGGAGCAAGAATCTCCGTCCTTCCATCAGTGTAGCTGAGCCACGGTGGCGGTGTGCTGAGGGGTGGGGGTGGGGGGCTGACGCCCACCCGTGAGCACCGGCAGGCAGCACCAGCACAGGGCACAGCCCGGAGCCCCAGGCTGAAAACCGGATTCACAGCCTCCACGTAAATGAAGCCTCTCCGAGGTGGGAGGCCAGCGGGGAGACACACAGCGTGAACCCTCCCTCTGGAAACGGGTCCCGGAAACGCCCACCAAGCAAGATTCTGCAGTGATCGATGCTGTGTGATAGCCCCGAGCCAAACCAGAAACGGTCGACGTGGCTATAGTGATGCCCCCCTTCCCCCCACCCCCCGCCCCGGGGCAGCCCAGTGACACCCAGGGGTGAGTTGCAGCCAGGGGCACAGCAGGCATCGCAGGCAAGAAACCAGCTCGTTAGAGAGCTAGAGAGAGCAGACAGTGGGAGAACAGACAGTCCACTCTGCGGCTGTGACAAACGTCTCGTAGGCTTTCCCGGGTGTCCATCCTTGGCGGCAGAAGGGGCCTTCCTGGCTGGCCTCTGCTCCGTGGGCTGTGTCTGTACGACTCCAGGACACGTGGTCTGATAATACAGGTTTTGGTTGTGCGGGAGTCACCCCCGGCTGCCCTCCAGGCTTACTCCTGGCTCTATGCTCAGGAATCACTCTTGGAGGTGCTTGGGTAACCAAGTGGGCTGCCAGGGATCAAACACGGGCCGTCCATGTGCAAGGATGCCCTTCACCTCATTTTCTGTCTCCTACAGGGTCACTGCGTTTTTTTGTAAGTTTGCGAGCAGGACGATGTGCCCCTCCAGCTTTGTTTCTTGTGGCTGTCTCTCAGGCCATGTTTGAGGGTCACAGTGCCAAGTTCTACAACAAAATCCCAATTTTGAGGGGATTGAATTGACTTGCCGGCTTACCGATGTTAAGTCTTGCCAGCCACGGACGTGGGTGTCTTGGGGATCAGTGCTCCATGCTGGAGCCCAGGCTTGATCCCCGGAGGCACCTGGTCCCTGAGTGGTGCTGGGGACCCTCAGGTAGCCTGTAGGATGTGGCCCCCGGCCCTGCTGGGCCCGGCCCAAAGCAGCTTCCTGAATGGCCCCACATTCAGGTGTGAGCGGACCAGCCTTTGGTCTCTCTAAACTTACTGTTGCGTTTCCTCTGATGCCTCTTGAACAGGGAGCTCCTTCCTGGATTCTACCTTTGTTTTCTTCAACAACAGTTGTTAATTATTCTGTACAGATTTTCTCTTCTGTACGTCAAGCCTGCGATTGCACAGTGGGTAGGGTGTTTGCCTTGCACGCGGCCAACCTGGCTGACCCGGGTTCGATTCCTCCACCCCTCTCAGAGAGCCCAGCAAGCTACCGAGAGTATCTCGCCCGCACGGCAGAGCCTGGCAAGCTCCCCGTGATGTATTCGATATGCCAAACACAGTAACAACAAAAGTCTCACGATGGAGACGTTACTGGGCCCGCTCGAGCAAATCGATGAACAACGGGAGGACAGTGCTATAGGGCTACTTCAAGCCTGCTTCTGCTTCGGCATTGATGCTTCAGCTGATGGGCCAAAGAGCCAGTGTCGCTTAGTCCCCTCAGTATCTCTGCAGGACTCGGTCCCTGCCTGGGTCCCGGTGGGAGCACTGCTCAGGGAGCACTCCTCTCAGCACTGTCAAGGGCTGGGGGGATTCTGCACCTGGGTTCATTCCCTGCCCCCCATTGACACCGCAGGGTCAGGGTAGACACAGTGAAGACATTATGGCTTGCGGTACCAGTAATGGGGTTCTCATGCATGCCCCTGCCCCCTCTCAGCACTCGGTTCTTACCCAGAGTGACCATTTCCAACTGTCACCGTCAGCATGGTCCCTTCTCCGTCCTCACTGCCCTCCCCACACCCGCGCTGTGCCCGGCTCCCCCCCACTAGACCAGCCCTCCTGGTCCTTGTTGCTAGTGTCCCTGGGCATCAGCCTCACACGTCACTTTTCTGTGCCCCTCCCCGTGGGTTCACCCCGGTGGACGCTTCTTCTGCCACAGAACTCTAGCAGCGAGTGTCCATGCTCTCGGGTGGCTTTCAGTGTAGCTGGCACTGACCAGCTCGCCTCTGCACGCCGCGAATAATGTATGTCTAGGAAACCATCACTCCACTGCATCTTGAATTTCCTGCTTAGGATGCAATGGTGAAAGTCATTAAACATTAGCAGTAATAGTATTTTCACTGTAATAAAGTGTTAATTACTTCCACATGTTAATGGAGGGGGGGAGAGGGAGTTTTTGCTATTGTTACCCTGCCTTAAATAATTTCCATGTGATAATTTTCCAGGATATCAAAAGCGGAATAATTATGCACTAATTAAGAAAGTAGGACCTGCTCTAGGAGTTAAGCCTGCATTAATTTTAATGTTTCTACAGGCCTTTAATTGGGGAGCAGGCTGTAAATTGGGCGCCGGCGCCGTTGTGCGTGGGTCGGCCGTAGCAGCCTCTGCCTCCGATCCGCAGCTGCCCAAGGTCAACGCAAGTTTGCAAAATCCCTCTGCTCTCCGCACAGAAAGTATCAGTGGGAAGGCCGGCATCGATCACTCTGACAAGCATTTAACTCTCCCAGCACATGTGCTCGCTTCTTAAATTATTAATTGCATTAAGGACATTTTCATATCGTGACGGTTTGCTGCAAACAGCTCCTGGTAGGGAGGTGACCGGCCCAGCGGGGCCCCTTCACCTTCTGCGGCTTCCCGGGCCCGGCCTGGCTGGAGCGGGGACCTCGCGGGCACCACCAGGCTGGGCCGGGGAGGCAAGAACCCGGGGACTGACCTTGGCCAGGAGGCGCTGGCAAGCTGGTCTCCCTCTGGGAGCAGTTGGGGTCAAGCCCAGATGTGTGGGCTGCTGGCCAGTGACCACCGGAAGGAATGTAGACTGAAGTCAGGGGTCTGCGCAGAGACCACCGTGGGCCAGGCGAGGGGGCTCACTTGAGAAAGAAAGACAGTGGGCTTTGGTGTGGGGCCCGGGTGCCACCCTGGTGGGTGCCAGAAGGGGTGGCCCTCACCCATGGACAGACGCGTGTGCTGTGTGTGGGGGTCCCGGAAGCTGCAGTCAGGAGAAGCCCAGAGGGAGGCTGTGCCCCCCAGCGCTGCTGGGTCCGCGTGGGTGGGGACCAGCGTGGGCCCGAGACTGCCTGGCCGTGGACGATGCAGGGTCACTGGTGCGAGGGACCGGCGGTGCAGGCTGGTGTGCCCAGAGGTGTTCTCAGGGACACCCGTCCCACAGTGCGGCCCTGCTCTCCAGGTGCCATCCAGCATGGGCCCTGGGCCACCCCTGGGTGCTCGAGCGGCCTGGATCAGAGGTTCCTGGTGTCCAGGAGCCCGTGGCAGGGCTGCTAAACCCGGCGCACCCGGCTGAGCGGTGCCAGGCAGCAGTGGGCATCGTCCAGACTTGGGCAGGACCCTGGCAGAGGCAGCTCAGGCTGTGGGGGTCTCCCGTGTCCGGAGGCCCGTGACCAGGCCCGAGACCAGAGCAAGGGCCGGGGGCCGGGCCCCTGCAGTGCGCGGAGACCCCTGCAGTGGGGTTCCCGAGTCACATTTAGGGGCGCTGGGGGCCTTGCAGCGCTGATATGGGGGGGACGTGCCCACCCACCATGTAACAGGCTCCTGTGACGCTTCACCCCAAAGTGGGCTCTCGGCTGCGGCCTGAGGGGAGGGAACCGGGAGGGCAGGGAAGGGACCCCAGGCCCATGGTTGACCTGAGGGGGCTATGGACAGCCATGGGCTTGCTGGCACCGAAGAGAGAAGATATGGGGAGGGAGAGAGAGAATGAGAGGCTGAGAGAGAGATGGAGACAGTGAGGGAGAGTTAGGGGGAGGGAGGGAGAGTGGGGGGAGGAGAGGGGGAGGGGCTGGAGGGCAGGGCAGGGCCCTGGGGCAGGGGCAGTGCTCGGCTGTCCTGGCCTGGTGCTGCTGGGCTCCCGGGACGAGAACCCGTCCCTAGAGCAGGCCCTTGGCCTCCGTGGCAGCCACGGCTACGCCTGCTGTGTGTTGGAAGAATCTGATACAAACCCTGCCTCAGTGTCGACCCTCTGGACTGGGCCTTAGCCCGCCTGGCTCGGGGCCCCTCCCCACCCCGGGTGCCTGACCCCGCCCTCAGGCCCCCCGGGCAGCCAGTGGGTGCCACGCCAGCAGAGCCGAGCCCTCACACCCCCGGGTGCCACCACCTTGAGTTCCGTCTTTGTCCTTGGCTCGGTTCAACAAGCAACGAGAACTGTTCTTCCAAGAACACGTTTTCTGCCACGCGCGCGTGTGTGTGTGTGTGTGGGGGGGGATCTGCCTTCTCCACGCGGGTGAAAGAAGGTTCCAGAAGCAGCACCCGAGCTGGCTCTGCGTCCCGCACGGGAGGCCGCGTGTGGTGGTAGGACCCCCGGGCTGTGGCCCTGTGGGCATGATGGACGCAAAGGGCACCGTGGAAGGAGAACTCGCACCCTCCCCCGCTGTGACCTGATCTGGCAGCGCCCAGGGGAGATGAACCGGGGCAGGGGCAGAGTGAGCGCCCAGGGCTGCCACGGGCAGGAGCCCCTGAGACCTGCAGGTGCCAGGCTCCAGCCGCCCCCGGGGGTTTGTGGGGACTCTGCTGCTCCTCCACATCAGATCACCCACCCCGGGAGCTGCTGGGGATACGGGGCACAGAGGAGCCCCAAAAGAGGGAGTGGAATAGGAGGCCTTCCTGGTGGAGGTGGCCCTTCTAGGTAAACACAGATGAGACGTGTGTGTGTGCGTGTGTATGTGTGTGTGTGTGATTTAGTTTATACTCTATATACCATGCAGGAACATATATATGCGGTAAGTATATTAACACGTTCATTATTTATCGAGAGCAAGAGACGCCACACCAAGTCTCCACCGTAGGTCGCGGCCAGCCCCGGAAGTGGACCGGCTGCGTCTGCGGCCTGTTCTCCCGGGGTTCGAGTGCAGCTGATGCTGCTTCTCTCTCAGATGTTCTAGAATTCACAGGGACCTCGTCTGGGCTTTGTTGCCTCCTCGGACTGGTCTTAGTGAAGAACTGAATTTTGTGTGTGACGTGGAGCCTGGCCCTCACGTCCGGCTGCCCCGGGCGCTGTCCCTGGGGTGTCCTGCTCAGGTGCCCACAGGCTGCTGACCGCATCAGCCATGGCAGAGCCAGTGGCGGGTCTCCAGGCAGCAGGTCCAAGGCATGAGCCTGCGAGCGGGGTCTGTGGGCAAGGCTGGGGGCCCCCTCTGATGCCAGGGAGCCGTGAGGACCCAGCCTGGCGGTCACTGGACTCCCGGGGCTGAACAGAGACAGGACGCAATAGGCGGCCCGGGGGCAGTTAGGACGGGCTGGCCCCTGCCCTGGCCTCTGCACGCTTGGGGTGACGCCACCTCAGCCCAGCCCTGTCGTCCTCCTGTGGGGTGGACACACCACCCTGAGTCCACCTGAGCCTTCAGGGCGGACTCAGGTACGGGCACCCGGCTCACTGCCCAATTCCGCTGACCCCAGCGAGAGCCACAGGCCTGGGCCGCCCTGGGCCGGGCTGCCAGGGTCTTGGTTCCTGCAGTGGCCAGTGGCCTGGACTCTGCGCCAAGTGACCCCCTGGCCCCACGCCAGACCGTGTCCTCAGCCTTGAAGGTGCCAGCAGGCCGCGCCCCCCACCGCGCTGGCCGCACGCCCACCCTGCTTAGTGACGAGCGGCGGGCGCACCTGAGCCCTTGGCAGGGCCCGTGGGCGCCTTTTTAAGAAAGGCGAGCTGCCAAGCACAGTGAAATACGCAATTGTCCATCTGTTGCTCGAATTAAAAAAAAAAAATTCCCTGCCGTTGCCAAGAATTTCTCCAGTGACTAATGTCCGGGGGTCCAGCCCCCATTTGGAGGGGCGAGGACTTGAGTGGGGGTAGGGCAGTTGGACCTGGAGAAGGACGTTCCCTCGTCGGAAGGAGAGGAAGGCAGGGTTCCAGCAGGCCAAGGAAAAGGGCGCTGTCTTTCTTAGATGCCACCTGAGAACTTGACACATCTCCAACTGTTGTTTGACCGAATAACCCGAACTTCTCAAAAGTCACTTCTGCCTTTCTCCCGGAAGGCAACTCCGCTGCTGCCCTATTGGCCGCTGGGCTGGACACGGCCAGGCTCTCGAATCAGGGTGGCCAGAGGCACGCCCACACACTCCTGTCAAAATGCAGGTCCCGGGCCGATGTGGTCCTTGGCATAGAAGATGTCTTGGTTTGCCTGTCTGTTCTGTTTGGGGGCCACACCCAGCAGTGCTTGGGGCTTTGTTCCGGCTCTGCCCCAGGGATCAGTGCTGGGGTGCTCGGTGACCCTCAGTCGTAGGGACACAGGAGATTGGCCCAGAAGGGTCGGCCACTTCAAGCCCAGCACCTACACCCTAACGTCCTCTCTCTGCCCCTTCTCGCATGACCCCCTCGCCCGTGTTTCCTGCCCGCTGGCTGTCCCTCTGTCCTCTATCCTGACCCCCGGTGAGCCCACATGTGCTCTGGGATCTTCAGAGACAGGGCGGGGGTGGGGCTGGCTTTCCCCTCTGTCCCCCTTAGCTTTCCAGAAGCGTCTGCTCCCGCCCTCTTTGTCCGAGCGTCAGTCTTGGGTGACTGAGACACTGCACACGTCCAAGGAGGAGAGTCCCTCTTGGAGTCCAAGACACAGAGAACCACCCGGGGTTGCAGTCGAGGAGGACGGAAGCAAAGCCCGGCCCGCAATGGGCCACGTCACGGTGCCGGGGTTTCTCGAGGAGGAGGGGAGGCAGAGACTTGGGGGTCGGGGCTTGGTGTCCCGCCTTCTCCTCCCAGGGAGACTCTTCCGGGACCCAGGACCTCCTGCTGCCCCAGGCCCCTGGCAGCGGAGTTTTGTAGAAGGACAAGGTCTTACTCCCTCCTGCCCCACCCATGCCACACAGGGACAGGCTGTGGGCGTTGCTGACATGCGTGTGTGTGTGTGTGTGTGTGAGTGCGCGTGCACGCGTGCATGGGTGCATGTGTCTGTTTGACCTCAATTAAGAGCTGAGCAGAACTCGCAGTCACTTGATTTTTGCCGCGCAAATGGAACAGATGTCACAGGCACGAACATAAAAGCAGTGTGTGCTTATTTGTAAACAGTGACAAATTCCGAAACAAAAAACATCACAGCTCTCTGGAATGTCACATTGTTGCACACATTTTTTTGCATAGATACATTCCTTTGGATTTTCTTTTCTCAGGTGGACAGATACAAGCTTTATGTAGACATCTATTATGTTTCCAGGTAAACACAGGTGAGGCACGTGTCTGTGTGTGTGTGTGTGTGTGTGTGTGTGTGTGTGTGTGTGTTTGGCATTTAGTTCATATTCTCTATACCGTGCAGGAACATATATTTACGGTAAGTATGTTGATGCATTCATTATTTATCGAGAGAGAGAGAGGGACACACCACACCAAGTCTCCGTCTAGGACAAGGTTGGCCTTGGCTGCCCCAGAAGTTGATCGTCCCGTGTCTGCGTCCCGTTCTCCCGGGGAACTCGTGTGATGCTGATACTGTTTCTGTCTCAAATGTTCCGGAATTCACAAGGAACTCATCTGGGTTCTTATGACCTTCCATGGACTGGTTTTTAATGAAGAACCGAAGTTTGCGTGTGACACGGAGCCAGGCTGATTCCCGCGGTGTGGGCAGTGTTGTTTGGAAAGGAGTTTGTCCAGCTGGTCATCATCTGCAAACTCTTTCAGCAGCATGCAGACTCTGGAACCCTCTTGCTGGGTTTTGCCTGTCTCCGTGGCGGACGGTGGACGATCTCTGGACACGGGTGACCCACATTTCCTCTCTCTGTCTGCTTAGGGCCACATACGTGAAGAATGACGGTTTTGATATTTTTTCTTCCTCAAGATGCCAAAGGCAGTTCATTTATTTGCTTTACGCCAAGTTGATTTCGGCTCTCGTTTTTAATGTTTCTTTTCTTCCCCTTTCCTTGAATAAATCTGCTGATTTTTTTACATTTTAAAGTGGATATCAGTGTCTGATTTTCAGCTTGTCTTCATTCATTAGCTGATATATGAACTTTAGAGGCTTCATTTTTCTGTAGCCTCTGTTTAGACACACCTCATGTATTTGCATATGCTCTTCTCGGCAGTGCGGGGGTGAGTCCGCAGTTCAAATGTTTCCACATTTGGATTTCCATCTTGTAAAATTCCCATATCGTAAAACTTTCAAGGGTTATTTAGCCGGTACCTTCAGCAGTCAGAGAGGTTTGGTGTTCCCTGCTGCTGTCCTCCAAGTGGTCGGAGACACGCTTCTGATGAGTTCGACCCTCTGGAATCCACGGAGGCCACGGCTGACCGGCTCACGGTCCGTCCTGGCTCCAAGCTGCATAAGCTACTTATTCCTAGCCCTGCTCTCGGCATTTGGCATTGCCGGTCACGCCAAATGGTGTGAGTAAAATATTTTCGAGTGTTACAGCGTCTGGATCATTTGATTAAGAGATGTGCAACCCTCCCCTTCCCCCATGTGATACCGAGTCATTTATTCTGACTGTTCATTTCCGTTTCCTGAATTCTGAAGCTGTTTTTCTGGACACAGACACTTTCATAATCACCATTTCTTCTTTTTAAAAAGAGTATTTATTTTTTCATTGAATCACAATGTCACTGAAACACTGTCCTCCCGTTGTTCCTCGATTTTGCTCAAGCGGGCCCAGTAACATCTCCATTTTGAGACTTCTTGTTACTGTGTTTGGCATATCGAGTACATCACGGGGAGCTTGCCAGGCGTTGCCGTGCGGGCAGGATACTCTCGGTAGCTTGTCGGGCTCTCTGAGAGGGGCGGAGGAATCGAACCCGCCTCGGCCGGGCTGGCTGCGCGCAAGGGAAATGCCCTACCGCCGTGCTATCGCAAAGCTGTTCACGATAGGGTTTTAGTCATAGAACGTCCCAACACCATCCCTTCACCAGGGGACGTTTCCCACCAGCAGTGCTCCCCTTTTCCCTTTCATGACACCCCTCCCTGATTTCTTTCCGTTGCATCAATATTCTTAAATCACAGCACAGCTATTCCTAGGCTGACCATCTTCCTGTTCGAAGTAAGTATTTTTCTTGCATCAATACGTGCACACGGGCTTCTGTTTGGTGAGGGTTTAGATTCCGGACACTGACCGTGTTTCCTCTTTAACGCCGTGTCTGCTTACGCTTAGGGTGAGTCTCTTGAAGCGGCCAAGGCTGGGATTCGATTCCGTTCGCTCAAGCAGCCTTTCCTCAGGTCAGAGTCTATTCCCTTCCCTTCGGTCTAACCCCACCTTCATGACCTGGCCACCAGGCCTCTCCCCCAGAGTTCCTTCCACACACCCCGCCCGGGCGCCTTCTCTCCTTCGGCCTCTAATCCACTGCGTATCCCAATGTTCCGTGCTCTCAAGTCGCCCTTCCTGAAACATCTGCTCGCGCTCCGGCCACGCCTCAGTGCCATGAATCTTCCTTCACGCAGCTGACCTTAAATGTGGCTATTTCTCCAGATCCTTCCCCGGACTTCTTATTTGCCTTCGAGTTATCCCCGGGTGATCTTATATATTCCAATAAATCTTCTTGCCCACGAATGCCCTTTATTTTGATCTATGCTCTTGACACAATTTTCCTCGTTCCTTCGGACTTCCCTGTCAGTCGATCCCTTAGGCAAGCTCAGGGCTGTGTGACCAAAACTTGGCAAATAAATTCTCCTCGTCCCTCTGCGAAAAACTTCCTCCTCCATGGAGACCTCTGGGCTTGGTCAGTGACCCTGGCTGGGCCAGCACTCAGGCCAGAGCTTGCACCTCAACTGGGCGGTATCTTGTCCACCTACCCCCTGGTGCTCTGGTCCTGGTGTCCTGCTACTGTCCTGATACTGCCCAGCCTCCCTGCTGGACTCACCACTTCCACCGTCCTCCAGTTCTGCTGCCCAGGGGCTGCCGCCAGCTCCTCTGTCTGACCACATTTCCCTTCTCCCCGAGATAATGACGCAGAAGGGCTCCCCACTGGGCCCGGCGCCCTGGCTGATCCCCGGGGCCTCTGCATCCAGGGGCAGTAGATGCTGGACACCCTCCGGCCTCTCGGCCCAGTCCCGCTCCTTGTCCTGAGCGCCCCTGCTTCCTGCTTTCAAAGTGGCCCACTGGGTGCTTCTGTGAGGGTCTTTCCATCTCTGCAAATCTGCGTGGGCATCTTTCCCCCTGTGGTCCCAGGGTGTCCGTGTGCTCCTTTGTGATGGCACAAATGTGATAAAAAAAAAAAATTGAAAGGGGAGAAGAACGCAAGACGGAGAGACCAGGTGTGGGCTGGAGCTGCAGTGTGCGACCAGGGGGCTTGGAGCTGAGCCCCCAGGATCGCCCCTCGCTGGCCAAAAGTGCAAAGCACGGCCAGCACCCCCCCTCCCCCGCCAGGTCCCCTGCGGCCGGCCAGGCTCAGGGCCCGACGCGTTGGATATCGACAGCATGAATGATCCGCGAAAGCGTTACTGCCGGAGTTGTTTTAGCCTCCATTGACAGACAGATGCAGAAGTGTTCTTGGTGGCACACGGAATGCGGGTATTTATGTTTTTTATTTAAGTTTCATTATTTCAGCAAACATTTTATGGCGCATTCCCCGCACCCGGAGCTTTTCTCATCGACTGCCAGCGTCCCGGCGCTTTCCGGGGCTGCTTTATGGCCGCGTTACGGCCCAGCCCGAGCTCTGCGGATGAAGAACATCCAAGGAAGGATCGCAAACGCCTTCAGCAGAGGCCTGACCCCGAGGAAGCGGCGCTCCGCGGAACCACGGCGGCTTCAGGCAGGCCGGCGGCCGTTCCCTGGGGCTCGGGCCTGGGCTCGGTCAGGGTGAGTTGGAGATCGCCGCGGCCACGCTGCCCCTCGCACGGTCGCCCCGGCACCGGGGCCACAGCCTGACCTCGGGGGAAGGGCTTCGTGTCCCTGCTGTGCCGCCAGGGAGCGTGGACCCCCGGGGGAGCCTCCGGCCCTGATCACAGCCGTTGCCTCCCCCCACCTGGTGCTCCCGGGCCCTCCCCAGCTCCCCAGGGCAAGGGTGTCTGCCCCACACAGGACAGCAGCTTCTCCGGGCGTGGGCGGCCCGTCAGCCTGGAACAGGGAGACAGCGGGGCAGAAAGTGTGTGTCCGTGTGAGTGTGTATGTGTGTGTACGGGTGTGTGTTCAGGTGTGTACGGGTGTGTACGGGTGCGAATGTGTACGAGTGTGTATGAGTGTGAGTGTGTATGGGTGTGTACGGCTGTGAATGTGTACAGGTGTGTATATGGGTGTGTGTACGGGTGTGAGAGTGTACGGTTGTGTGTACAGATGTGAGTGTGTATGGGTGTGTGTACGGGCATGTGTATGGGTATGAGTGTGCACAGTTGTGTGTACAGGTGTGTGCATGGGCGTGTGCATGGATGTGAGTGTGTACAGGTGTGAGTGTGTAGGGTGTGTGGATGGGTGTATATGTGGGTGTGTGTACAAGTGTGTGTATGGGTGTGTGTACGAGTGTGAGGATATACAGGTGGGCGTACAGGTGTGAGTGTGTACAGGTGTGCATGCAGGCGTGAGTGTGTATGGCTGTGTGTACGGGTGTGTGTGTGGGTGTGTGTATGGGTGTGTGTGCGGGTGTGTGTGCGGGTGTGTGTAAGGGTGTGTGTGCGGGTGTGTGTACGGGTGTGTGTGCGGGTGTGTGTGCGGGTGTGTGTACGGGTGTGTGTACGGGTGTGTGTGCGGGTGTGTGTGCGGGTGTGTGTGCGGGTGTGTGTGCGGGTGTGTGTGCGGGTGTGTGTATGGGTGTGTGTGCGGGTGTGTGTACGGGTGTGTGTGTGGGTGTGTGCGAGTGTGTGTACGGGTGTGTGTGCGGGTGTGTGTGCGGGTGTGTGTACGGGTGTGTGTGCGGGTGTGTGTGCGGGTGTGTGTACGGGTGTGTGTATGGGTGTGTGTATGGGTGTGTGTACGGGTGTGTGTGCGGGTGTGTGTACGGGTGTGTGTATGGGTGTGTGTATGGGTGTGTGTACGGGTGTGTGTGCGGGTGTGTGTATGGGTGTGTGTACGGGTGTGTGTACGGGTGTGTGTGCGGGTGTGTGCGGGTGTGTTTACGGGTGTGTGTGCGGGTGTGTGTGCGGGTGTGTGTACGGGTGTGTGTGCGGGTGTGTGTGCGGGTGTGTGTGCGGGTGTGTATCCGCGGAGCTTCCCTCCACCCCCGGTCTGTTGAGCCTGGGCTCCCGAGCTCGGGGCGGGGGAGAGCGTGTCTCCGGGCGCTGCGGGTCTCTGGAGACAGGGATGCTGGCCATTCCCTCGGGGCAGGGAGGTCGGGGTCCCGGCGGTGCCGCCCTCGTTGCTGATGGTCCCTGCACCTCCCCGGGGAGGCTGACCCCCAGGAGGACCCGGGCCAGGGCACTGGGTCCCGGGCGCGACCTCCAGGCCGCCTGCCCCGCACCCAGCCGCCGGCGAGGAGAATGTCCGCCGAGCCTTTTTGGAAGCTCCGCCAAGGTGGATGCTATTTGTCCGGCGGTGTGAGCACTAATCCTTTAATGTAGGGAGCCGCGAGGGCGAGTGATGGGGATAAAGGGATTAGGCAACGAGGCTCCGACTTAATTATCAACAGGAAAACTCTGAGCGGAATCGATGAGGCCGCAGAGAGGGAGGAGGTGAGGCGGGTCCGGGCTCCTGCCTCGCACCCGCAGTGGGGCTGAGCACCGACACGCGCTGCCTCTCCGGGGAGCGGGCCGGGCAGGGGGTGGGCAAAGGGGGTTGGTGGGCAGGGGTCAGGCCAGGGCAGGCCGCCTCCTCCCTCGCCTGGCGCCCCGGGGCCCAGAGCAGGGGTCCCAGCACAGAGCTCACTGCTCTGCAGGTGACACACGGAGAGCCCTGGCCTGGTCACCTGCAGGAGGTCAGGGACGCTGCGGCCACAGGGAGTGGGGGCAGGGCCTCAGGGTGACGCTTCCAGCGGCACGGGCAGGGCGGGGGTCACGGAGCTTCTGGGCGCGAGGCGCAGGGCTCGGACCCGAGGCTCCCACTAATTGTCCGTGTAATCGGAGTTCCAACTCCATCCATCTCATTTTCCTCTTTGGTAAATCGGAAGGGTTTGGACTAGATAATCACTTTTATTGCTTTAATATAATACAGTTCAATGATTTTTAAAAATTTCCCATAATAATAGCAGCGCTTGGCATGTTTAGTGGAAATGAATAAAACGGCTTTTAAAAATAGGCACGGCGAGGCTGGGTTGCGATAATTGAGGCTATTACAGGTAGAAGTGAGCCACGCAGAAGAAGGGAAGGGGCGTTGTTCGCGCGGCAATTAAGCCGTTTCCCGTCGTGGGCCCGTGGCACGGAACTCCGCGGACTCGCACGACTCAGCTCGGCACGTGCACGGCCCGGGTTTGGTCCCCAGCACCGCCCAGACGCTCCCCTGACCACTGCCGGGACAACCTCCGAGAAAATGCCGGACTACCCCGTGCACGGCAGGGTGCACCCACAACAGAATTGATGCCCTTTTCTAGAACTTTCTCTGGGGATTCAGTAATGAACCTGTAGCTCTCGCCAACTCTGTGACCACACGTCCTTCTTCCCACTGAGACTCGAGTTGGCGAGTCTCTCCCCAAGCTGGTGCCAGCCGTGTGGCCACCACCAGGGCCTCCGGGCTCTCAGGTGTCTGTGCTGTTGGGACCGTCCCCCCAGCCCAGGTGAGGGGCTGGCAGGGTCCCTGCAGGGACTGAAGGTCACACAGCCCAGGCAGGACACAGGACGTGCAAGGAGAGAAGGCCAGTGGGGGACAGGGCTCGGTGGGGTGACAGCCGAGGGGCCGCCTAGGGCGTTGTGTGGGCTTGACTTGTGCCCCTCCAATAAATGTGAACCTCAGGGCCTTCAGAAAGGCAGAGGCAATGTGCGAGGGTCTTCCGGGGACATGGCAGGGGTCACCAGGCCAGGCGGCTCCATAGGGCCCAGGGACCGGGCACCGCCAATGGCACTGACGTCAGGACCCGGCAGGGGGAGATGGCACAGCGGGGGAGCCGGGGAGCTCTGGCATCTCGGGGGCACTGCCGCCTGGCGGGACAGTGAGGTAACAGTTCCTCCTGGTTCCTCTGGGCGCTTGACCGTGGCCCGCTGGCCCAGGCAGGTGAGGCCGGGCAGCCGTCCTGGCCGAGGGCAGAAAGTGGGTCCCCGAGGGGATTGAGTGGCTCGCAGGAGCTTTGGTTTGACCGCCCAGGTGGGTCGCAGGACCCTCACAGGGACGGGGCAGGTTTGCTCTGGCCCCTTGCAGTGACCTCACCCGGGGGAGCAGCATGACGGGAGGGAGACCAGCAGCTCCGCCTGGAGGGACCCCACCCACAGCGCTGCCCCTTCAGGGCCGCCCGACGGCCATTCCAGGCCATGCCTCATCACACCTCTTGATGCCTACCATTCCATGCCGTGCTATGTTCGTCTCATGCGTGTCACACTGTGCCACACACATGCTGTGACTCTCCATGCCCTGACACATCTGTTATTCTCCTGTCATACTTGTCGTGTCTGTATCACACCTGTATCATGCCTGTGCCATGCCTGCACCATGCCTGTATCATGTTTTGACATGTCTGTGTCATGCCTGCACCATGCCAGTATCATATTTGTATCATACCTATATCACGCCTGTGCCATGTCTGCGTCATGCCTATATTATGCCTGTACCATGTCTGCACCATGTCTATATAATGCCTGCACCATGCCTGTATCATGTTTTGACATGTCTGTGTCATGCCTGCACCACACCAGTATCATGCTTATATCATGCCTGTATCATGCCTTAACCATTTTCTGCTCCATTGTTATATAATGCCTGCACCATGCATGTATCATGCCTGTGCCATGCCTGTGTTACACCTGTGCCATGCTTGCACCATGCCTGTAATCATGCCTGTGCCATGCCTGCACCATGTTTTGACATGTCTGTGTCATGCCTGCACCATACCAGTATCATATTTGTATCATACCTATATCATGCCTGTGCCATGCCTGTACCATGTCTGCACCATGACTATATAATGCCTGCACCATGCCTGTATCATGCGTGTGCCATGCCTGTATCATGCCTATGTTGCTTCCCAGGTGGGAACGAAAGGTTACCAAGCAGGGTTCCAGCTCGGAGGGCAGCTGTGCCAACTCCAGGCTCTGTTAGTGCCAGAGGGCACGTTCTCAGCTGTTCGCCCCTGTGGGCCAGCCTCTCCCTCCCCGTCCTGCACTGTGAGGACACGGCCCCAAACACCTGCGGTGCCAGCGGGGGCAGACGGGCTCTGTGATCCGTTTCATGGAAAGAAGAGGCATCGTGAGGCTTGGCGCCTTTTTCCCCCAAAAAAATGGGAAGCTACAGGTCTGAGAAGGGGTACTTTGCTGAGGAGTTTGCGGGAGCTTTTGGCGGCCGGCGGTGCTGGTCCTCTCACGCGTCCAGGACCACCTGGTCTTCCTCACCAGGCGTCAGTCGCGCAGCACTCGGCGTAAGGACCCCACGCGGGGGAGTTTCTGCAGGTTCGCTGTTCCGCTAGCAGCAGCCCTGATCGTATGGCTGGCACGTGTCTCCTCCATTTGCGGAGAAACTGTGTGGAGCTGGAAGGGAGACCACGGCCAGAGCCCGGCCGAGAGGAACGCGGCGAGCCCAGAGGCGGGAGCGGCAGAAGAGACCGCCCAGGCCTGGGAGTTTGCAAAGATCAAGGGATGAATCGCACGCCCAAAGCGGAACCTCTCAAGGCAGGTGCCGATCAGCGCTGGGCTCCTGGTCGAGTCTGGGCAAGCGTCTCGCCTACGGGTGGGGACAAGGACACGCTGGCAGGAGGGGGCGTGGGGGCTGCGCCCATCAGAGCGGCGGGGTGGCCGGGGCCACACTGCTTGGGATGCTGAGTGCCCCGGGGTCACAGGGTCTGTGCGGCCAGCCCGGCCCGCTCCCGCCCCGGGTGCTGTGATGGCAACTATCTGGCGCTGGGGACAACAGGGCGCGAGAGCAGAGGCAGATGACACGGAGGCGACCGGAGGCGCTTTCCGACTTTTCTTTCCCTGCTGCTCCAATTTCTCCTTTCCCGTTGCATTAATTAGAAATTTAGGCAAATGACATAAGGACCCCAATTTTTTATATCTGCCAGGAGAACAATTAGACCATTAGAAGTAACAAATGGTCTGGACTCGTGTTGCCTGTTGAAGATTTTCAAGCTACATTATTTCTGACAAGAAAAAAACAAATAGTCGTTGTTTTGGCCAATTTCTACCCTCCGCCGTGTCGGCGCGAGCAGATGCGGGCGGGCCCTCCCCCGCCACAGCTCATTAGAGGGGCTGGCGCGGCCGCTCCCCTTCCTGAAGGTAAGCCGTTATTTACATGAACTGCGACATTTTTCTTTGGTGACACTTTCTAATTGTTCAGGCAACCCGGGGTGATATATTAAACGCTTGGAAAAAGGCTTCACCTGAGAAGCAAATGACTTGAAATTAAGTTCCTTTTCCGAAGAAAGGCAGGATTTCGAGATGGACAAATGAGACCTCTCGCAGGCACATATGGTAAGTGTTTCGAGGCGGCCCCACCGGTCCCACTCCGGAGAACAATTCTTCATGATGGAGTGGAAGGCTTCCCGCCTCATCTGGGGGTCCCTCCATGTGCTCACAAGGCGTCCTGCGGGGCGGAGCACCGGGCCCCCCGCCTGTTTGTGGCTTCGCTGACTCCTTCGCCTTTGTTTTCGGAGTTTAACTCTTTCTGGGGTGTGCCGAGCCTGGCGGCCCCTCCCTGCAAGGTCCCGCTTCCTTTGTTGCCCTGGACATGGATGCTGGCCAGCTCCTGGGTCAGCCTGAGCTCACCTCGCTGGTCTCCAGGGCGGAGGCACCGGGCCCCCTGGAGACAGGCAGGACCTGAGATCCGGGCGGCCGAGCCTCTTTGAGGGGGTGATGCCGGATGGCTCCGTTGGGGGCCAGGCCTGGGAGCACTTGGGCCTGGGTCTCCTGGCGGTCAAAGGCAAACCCGGCTGGCCGGGGCCAGACCCTGTCCCTCCCCATTCTCCGTCGCCCTTCCTTAGCTGGACATAGCCATTTCCGGGTGAATTGGTGAACACTTCCCAGGGGCTCTGTGGGGCACAGTGGGCGTCACCAAGGAGGCCACCAGCACCAGAGCCTGGTGAGGGCAGTAGCGGCCAGACTGGAGCCAGCTGGAGGCATCGTGCGGTGTCTAGGGCCCACGGCTCGGCCTTCTTGCTGCTGGTGGGAGGGGGATGCTCTGGGCACTTCGTGCTTGTTGTCCCTGGGCTGTGGATCTTGGGTGGCCGCCGAGGCCCCCGCAGGCTGAGCCCCGGGTACACAGCTGGGGGAGCGGCAGGAAGCTCGTTCCCAGGCTGCCAGACCCCACAAGTCCGCTCTGTCCTTGGCTGGTCTCACTGCCAGAGCGGGGAGGTGGGGGGTGGCCGGGGGTCTGCTCGGGACACTGAGCCCCTGGGGTCCGAGGGTCTGTCTGGCCAGCCTGGCCCACTCCTGCCCCGGGTTCCGTGATGGCAAATATCTGGCCTTGGGGAAAACAACGCACGTTAGCGGAGATGGGTGACATCAAGGCGACCGGAGGCGTTTTTCAACTTTTCTTACCTCTGCTGCTCCAATTTCTCCTTGGCCGTTGCAGTGAGTAGAGACTCAGGTAAACGACACAAGGACCCCGACTCCTTGTGCCTGCAGGAGAGTTTTGCCTTCCGTTTGGTCGGTGGAGGAGTTTGTTGAATCAGAGCCTGACCCAGCGGCGGTGCTCGGCCGACCTGGACATGTCTGGGTGGGGTCCTGAGGCCACGCTGAGCTGGTGCCCCGTGGTGCCGGCAGCCTGGATCCAGAGCTATCTCCCTGGCCGCTAGAATGTCCTAAATACGGCCTGCGATCCTGGGCAACAAACTCAGGTCCTTGGGTACGCTCGGCCTGTGTTCCGCCACGTAAGCCGCATCCACGGGCCCTGAGCTTTTCAAGAAAGTTCTGTGTGAGTCCAGTGGGAACCGTGGAAGGCTATGAGCCTTCTATGAGTCCAGTTCTGCTCACTGGTGAGAAGCTGGACCCGGCCGGGGAAGAGCGGGAGGCGGCCCCTCTCCCTGCGGGGCTGACCATGAGCTGCCCGCCGCTGGCTGTCCGACCACCCCGGCCTGTGCGGGCTCTGTGAGGCTCAGCCAGGCCGGGGCCATCCACGCCCACGTCTCCTGCTGTGAGTGTGGTCGGAGCCTCCCCGAGGCAGAGCAGGGGTGAGGCTCCGGAGCAGGGAGGGGCCGGCTTGCTCCCACTTGGCATCACAGGAGCCCTCGACTGGGGGTGGGAGCGTCGTGGCCCTGGGTTCCGCGTGTGGGGGTTGATCTGGTGTTTTCTGAACCCCTGGAGGGGGGAGTGGTGAGGACCCCCTTCACGCTTCTCACCGCGGTTGGGCTGGGTCCCTCCGAGTCCTGGGCTGACACCAGCCCCAGCCACCCCGTGGCCAGCTCAGCCCCAACTCCCTCTCGCCTCTGGGGCATGTGGCGTGGCAGAACCAAACTGCCGGCTGCAGACTGCAGTGAGACGCCGCCCAATTTGCTCTCCTACCCCAGAACATCTGGGCGTGCTGTTCTGCGTGGGGCTGGTGGGAGAAAGGCGGGGGAGAGCCTGGGTCCCGGGGGTCGCCCCAGATTTCCCACCCGATTGCTCCGAGGGGGGTGAGTTCTGCTGACTCGGCGCCTGGGACCGCGGCTTGAGGCTGCAGCACCCAGAGAACTCTCCCGCCTGTGTGGATTTATAGCGGTGCTCATAAATACTTTTCCTTCTGCCTGGCTTCGGCGGAACTGACCCAGGACCCCCTAATGCAGCTCTGAGGACCCCCCAGGTGGGTCTCTCCTTCCTTCAGCTTGGGGGCCAGGCCCAGCAGGCTTTGTCCTGCCCGCTTTCCTGGCGTCTTTCCAGAGACACTCTTATTTTCTTGAAGAGAGAAGCGTGCGTCTTCCCCGGTGTGGCCCTGTCCTGGGATGAGCTGTCGCTGTCACTGCAGTGGCCTTTGATGCGACGCCCGGTAAGTACCTCACACCGAAATAGACCCAAAGCCTAGAGGACCCCTGACACACTTAGACTCACTCGAGCCGGATCACAGTTTTGTTTGTCTCTTTACAAGCCTCAGTGAGGGCTGTGCAGCTCGGGGAGCATCTCTGGGTGGGTGGAGGGCTGTGGTTGGGGGATGTCGGAGCATCCCCGCCACCTCGGGTCTGACACAGAACCTCTTTAGTCTGAAGGGTTGACGATTGTGAGGCACTCTTCCCGTTGCTTTGTTTTGGGGCCACACCCAAGCTCTGTGCTCAGGGATCTTGGCGGGATTCGGGGTCCACATGGAGAGAGCCAGGGATCAAACCTGGACCAGTTCCGTGCCAGGTGAGAGACTTCCCCTCTGGGCCGTTCTTTGGACCCTCATATTTTATTCTTCACCCAGTGCACTACGGGGAAGGGGACTAGGGGTCAGGGCGCCTGGAGGAACACAGACTGGGGTCGAGTCCCGCCTCAACTGGCCCAGGCGCCTGAGCTGGGGTCACCTGCTTCTGCCTCTGAGCGGCTGCCCCGGGCATGCCTGAGGGGCCTTTCTTGGGGGACGTGGCTGGGGCTGTGGGGCAGGACGGAGCCCGGCTCACCCAGTATCTGTGCACACAGCTGCACTCCAGGCCCAGTGAGGTGTGGGCGAGAGGTGCCGGGGGCCCAGCGGGGACTCCATCACGGCTCATGGGTGTGGCGGGGTGGGGGGGGGGGGCTCCTAAGCCATGAGGACTCACGTCCTTAGAAAAAGAGATTCGTGCTAGGACAGAGGCCCAGGAAGGGGAGGAGCAGGAGGAGGACGAGGAAGGGGTGAAGCTGAGCAAGAAGACGAGGACAAAGGGAGAAGATGGAGGAGGGGGAGGAGGAAGAGGAGGAGGAGGGGGAGGAGGGGGAGGAGGGAGAGGGGGAGGCGGCATTGCTGGTGCTCAGGCTCCTGTGTCTGGCTCCCTCCTCGCCCTCTTCTCGATTTTCGTTGCCATCCTGTCGGGAAGCAAAACCAGCGGCCTAGAGAGAGTGGGAGGAGCACCCTGAGACGGGGAGGGTGGGGGGAGCACCCTAAGATGGGGAGGGTGGGTGAGCACCCTTGTGGCACAGCTCTCCAGGAGTGGGCATGGGTCCAGGAAGGGATGGTCTAAACTAGACAAAACGGGGGAGGGGGTCGGGAAGAGGGCAAATCCTTGTTGCAGAGAGCAGGAGGAGCAGGGGAGCCGAGGGGAGGGGAGAGGGAGGAGGAGGAGGAGCAGGGGAGGGGAGGGGAGGTTAGAGGAGGAGGAGGAGGAGCAGAGGAGTGGAGGGGAGGTCAGAGGGAGGAGGAGGAGCAGGGGAAGGGAGGGGTGGGGAGGGGAGGTCGAGGGAGGAGGAGGAGCAGGGGAGCGGAGGGGGCACCGTGGAGTGGGTGTGAGTGACGGGGGAGGCGCAGGGACGTGTTTTCCTCCAAGTCTCATCTGAGCTGACCTTCTTGTTTAATTCAATGGTCAGAAGCAAAATAGCACAAAATATCAGATGCTAATTAGGGCGCGTCGAGACCCCGGAGAGGACCCTGTTAGATAGTCATCAAAGACAAAAGCGCCACGTCCTCGGGGGAGCTGGGCATCCTCCCCATTAACATCGAGCACAAATACGGGCGATTCCAATGATACCATCACATGCAGATATTAATGATATAATGAACATCAAACTCTCTGCCTCGTGGAACCTACGTTATTTCAAAATGTCCAGGGAACATTTACAGACATCTCGTCCAAAAGAAAAACATCGGTTTATTGCCACTAAAGAATTAGTTTCTTATGGACCCGGGCTTCTGACGACGCAATCAAACTAAAATGAGAGGATAATAACTTCAAATATTAGAATAGTCAAAGGGAGTGTTTGGAAATGAGAATATTTTCTTGAGTGTGTTAAAACCACATCAATAAAAATGCAGAGACAAACAAACTTACAGTGTCTTGAAATAGACAAACAGTTTGGCAATGGAGCAACCGACCCCACTGTACCGCTCCCCCCATTTAGAGATGTTGATATTTTAAATGTTAACAACAGAAAAGAAATAAAACCCGTCTACCCAAGGACAAGATGCAGCATAAATGCCTCTGAGACACGACGGGGTGAGCATTCTTGGGGGGCGGGAGAGAGTGTCTTGGGTTCACAGGCATGAGGCCGGGACTCGGGAGAGTGGGAGGGGCTGAGCCGTGCTTGGAAGACCCCCGTCTCCTGCACAGGCGTTATTGGGGTGAATTAATCCACTGAAGAGCATTAAGAGAACACAAACGATGAACAGAATTGGGTGCTCGTTCTTTGGGTGGATGGGGAGGCGGCCGATAGCCTGGCCCCAAGAAAGAGCCCCAAACCGAATGCAGCAGAAGAGAGAGCTCTGGCCCTGCAGAGAAACGCGCCTTTCAACACAGGACACTCAAAGCGAAATCAAGTGTGCGGGGAGCCTCCGCCCACAGGACCCAGGCGGCATCACTGCCATTCCCGTCCCTTGCAGCCCCGAGCTCCGAGGAACTGCCCCCCTAACCTAGCCTGGCCCACAGGACCGGGAGCCGGGATCAGGCTCCAGAAGAACCCCCCGTCATCCGAGTCGCGCGAAGATGAACGCGGGAAATATTCCAAAGCACGGGAGGAACAGGGCGGCCCAGAGGAAGGGGCTCTGCACGGCCACCCACGCCAGGGGCCACCCTGGGTGCGAGCCCCCAAGCCGGCTTGGAGTTTCTGCTGCATCGGAGCTGAGCCTGAACCCGGGTTTCCTAAACCCAGATCCCAACTTCCCGGCGACTTCGCGGCTTCTAGAAGCTGGTGGGTCATGAGGAAGAAATCTGTTACCATCGATCAAGGCGGTGGGGACAGAGGAAAAACACAGAGTATTAACTTGTTTGCCGCAGACAAGTTGTTCGATAAAATGTAACATTTGTTCTGGTCATAATAACAAGGAGACAAGGGAGTTTTCTTTCCCATGGAAACAATATTTGTATAAGATCATCAGCCCTCGGCTTCCTGGCAGGTCTCATTAGTTTCACATCTGCAGGGAGAAAAGATGTGGGACCGTCGCTGTGTTCCCCTGTTTCAGCCTCAGTGAAAAGCAACGCTAGAAAAATGACACAGAATTACTGGAACAGAGCAGATAAAATTAACATTGTTTCCCGCTGATGTCACTATCTGTAAAACAGAAAGGATCAGCTGAAAACACACTGGAACAACCCGGATATCTGCAACAATTTCTTCAAACAAATTTAACTTAATTTTTAACTGACACTAACCTGCCAGAAATTAGGTTTTTATTTTCAAGACAAAATAGCTAAAACTATATACTGGCAAACCGTCTTTTTTTTTAAATTACTTTTTAAAATAATGACAGACATAAATTAAGTCTGAGTAAAATTACACAATGTCCTGCAAAAGTATTAAAAATTACAAAACTTTGCCAAGGGACAAAGCAAAAAAAAAAAAAAGACTTAAGTGAATATAAAGAATAATGTTCCTGTAGAAGATTTAGTAGTGCAGATGTCAACTTTAGCCTAATTCATCTACAAATTCAATGAATATCCAATTCCAGCCCCAGTGGGATTTGGGGGGGAACTTAACAAAATGTTGTTAAAAGTTCATCTGGAAAAATAAATGGCTGAGAAGAGCCAAGGAAATTTTGAAAAATAAGAATAATGAGAGCGGACTTGACCTACTAGATATTAAAATACTAGAATTATTAGAACAACGTGCTCTCGGTGTAGGGACAGATGGATCGATAGAACAGAAAAGAAATTTCAGAAAGGGGCATAAATTATTTATATATAACAAAGATGACATTTTAGAGGAGAAGGAGAGGCATAGATTATTCGGTATTGGGGCAACCAGTTCAGCATTTGGAAAAAGAGAAGTTAGGTCTCTGTTTTATAATTAGACTGAAAATTGGCACCCGGAAGATTTCTACTTGAGCTCAGGGATAGATCTAGAAGAATGCCAAAAAAAAAAATTATCTGAAAGTTTATCTCCTCTCTCTGTGGCAAAGGCCTTGACTGTGGACACCAAGAAAGAAAAATTCATTTATAAGATGCACTTGCAAGTTGAAGCAATTACAATCCAAAAGCAAATTATAAAGATTTGTAAGGTGGGTCACAATTTAAGAGTCACCGTCTCTTAACATGCATAAAACTCTTCAGCTCACTAAGGGGGAGACACACGGAGAAGCCCCGCGGTGAGGAATTTAACAGGGGTCTTCTCGGTCCTCACGGAACACACACCACAGGCGGCGTTTCCCCCTGACGCTCTCAGAGCCTCGAGGAGTTGTTGTGCTACGTTGGCGGCTGGGAGAGATCTTGGGAGGCGTCTCCCGGGCGGGAACACAGAACACGGCTGATGCTTGGGAGAAATCCCTCACTGTGCTGTTCAGTGTGAAAGCGAGGCCAGGAACTCTGAGTGTGTGTGTGTCTGTGTGTTTGTGTGTCTGTGTCTGTGTGTGTGTTTGTGTGTCTGTGTTTGTCTTTGTGCTTGTGTGTGTGTTTGTGTGTCTGTGTGTCTGCCTGTCTGTGTATGTCTGTGTGCTTGTGTGTCTGTGTGTTTGTGTATGTGTCTCTATGTTTGTGTTTGTGTGTGTCTGTTTTATGTCTTGTGTCTGAGTCTTTGTGCGTCTGTATGTCTGTCTGTGTATACGTCTGTGCGTATGCATCTGTGTGTCTGTGTATGTGTCTGTGTGTGTTTGGGTGTGTCTGCATGTTTGTGTGTGTCTTCTTATGTGTGTGTTTGTGTTGGTATGTTTCTGTGTATGTCTGTGTGTGTTTGTGTGGGTCTGTGTATGTCTGCATGTGTCAGTGTGTGTGTCTGTGTGTGTTGGTGTGTGTTGGTGTGTGTGTCTGTGTATGTCTGTGTGTCTCTGAGTGTGTCTGTGTGTGTTTGCGTATGTCTGGGTCTGTGTGTGTCAGTGTGTGTGTTTGTGTGTGCTGTTCCATGGAGATGTCTGTACAGTGATTTTCATGGTTGGAACTAGAGAACTGTAATTTTAGTGAGAACAGGGTCTGGCCATGGGGATAAGGAGGAGGTGTGGGATTACATCAAATTTTTTAATACAGGAGTTAAAAATATCGACAGATAGTGGGGTCACAGGAGAAGCAAATCTAGTTTTCTTTGTGATGTGGGTGAACATTGAGTATTAGGTAAAATGTAAAATTGGGCCAAGGGAACCGAGATTTTTGTAACTTGACTCTTAGGCCCATGGCCGTGTGTGAGAGGCCGCTTGGGTGCTTGTGCCCAAGAAATCACAGTGAGGATGAGTCAAGCCTGACTCAGGGCCCGTCGGCAGCGTCGTACTGAGGGAGCTGGCGGTCAGTGGCGTTTCCTGGTGGCCTCTCGGGGCCCAGTTCAGGGTGGCGCGAGGGCACCAGGAGGCCCACAGGGTTTGGCCCAAAGTGATTTTGGAAGTGTGAACTTTCGTGGGAAACCGGAGGGGACGCGCCCTGGTCTTCAGGGAGTGCTTTGGCCTCAGGACTGTGAACGAGTTTTCTCTTCTCTTTGCCGCTCCTGCGTGCTCACAGTGCTCCCCAGGGTTCAGGAAGGGGCGGGCCTCTCTCACTGCATGGACACTGACCCGCACTGGCTGTCGTGTCCTGGCCAGCCACCCTCGCCATCCTCCCGGCTTCGCACATGCGCCCTTCTGGAGCAAGTGGCCGCTGGCCGGGGTGCCTCAGCGCTAGGGCACCCGGGAACTGGGGAGGCCGGGGAGGCTGGGGCAGGCCCGAAGGTCCGGAGAGTGACGCCCCTCTGCCCTCAGGGCGGGGGACGGAAGGGAGGGCGGTGAAGCACTGAGGTCCCAGAGGAGGCAGGTGCCGGGTGGAGCCCTGGAACAGCTCCTAGCTGGGAACATGCTTTGGCGCACCCCATCCGTCACACAGGGCGTGACCCTCCCCCTGGCTGGGACCCCCAGCCCACTGGCGATTGCCTTGGGATGCTGCTCCCTGCCCCAGGGCAGCTTGTGGGCCTCAGCGTCCCCCTGTGCGCTGTCACCCTTTCTCAGCCCGCGGGGTCCTGGGGCCGGGCCGGGCCTGAGGAACAGACGCAGCGCTGGGCTGAGGCTCTACCGAGGACAGGCAGTGGCCAGAGGCCGCAGCTGCTGCTGCTGACAGTCCAGGGAAAGTTGTGCAGCCCTCCGGGGAACTCCCACAGACCTGCACCAGCCCACAGCTCGCAGGCGGAACCATCAGGGTCCGTGGGCCTCCCCAGAGAGTTGGGCGAGTTCACCCTGACTTCCAGGGGGTTCTGCTCCCAGGAGGCCTGACTGACCGCTGGCACGGTCACCCCAGGACCGGACTTCTCTCCATCTCCTGCTTCTGGGTTTCTTCCTGCTCTGTCTGCTGTGCGCCCGCTTGGAGGGGCCCGGCCCGCAGGAGGAGGCCAGCCCGGGTCAGCCTCTTCGGATCGGGGTCTGAGCCCAGCGAGCGAGCCCAGTGCTGGCGTCTGTGCGGCTCCCCGCCAGGAAAGCTGGAGCTTCTGGAATTTTGGTGCCGGATTCTAGGACCCCCGCAGCCTCTCCCAGGGTCCTGGGGAGGAAAGCCCAGCGGGTCTCAGGTGCTCAGTGTCGGTCCCTTGGGCCACCGCGGGCGGCCGTTTCCCTTCCGCATTTTGTTTTTTCTTCATTCCCTGCACTGAGTCAGGCTTAGGTACTTGATCTTGTTAAGGAATGTCCGCAAAATATTTATTACCGGGAAACTTATTTTATAGGTAGCTGCGTCCTACTCTTTTAAAAAACAGTTTTTTTTTTTTAATTTTATGCTTTTTGTGAAATAATCAAAAACATCATTTTCATGTTGATCTTTGGGGAGTTAAAACTATATTTTAATCAGGCATTGTTGGCTTTTGTTTTTTTTTCCGTCATGACTTTTTTTTGTTCTTGTGGTAGAGCAAATGAACAGGGGTTTCTGTCTCCTCTCTGTACTTGCAATAACATATTATTCGCCCATGAATCACTTTAATGGATTGAAACATAATCATGTGAATTGAAAAATAGATACATTAGTCAAATCAATAAATAAATATGAAAATATATTTCTACGATGAAAAACCATCTTGGCTACTGTGTCCTCCGACGTGGACAGAGGGAGCTGAAATATACGACCGTAAAATATGACTCTGCGTCTCGGCCAGCCAGCGCCTGCAGCCTAAAAGGAATTTGGAGCACTGGGTGAGTAGTATTTCATCAACAAAATCATAAAATAAAGACATTAAAATGAAGGGGTGATGGAGTGCCACGGGACGTTTGTGAAATCACCCTTCAGTCTGGATGCAGTGAGGCACTCGCCGGCACTGTGTTCTCTTCAGATGAATTTGCTTACGAACAGGAGGCCCTAACAAGCGCGGTGGCGGCTGGCCGGTAGCGAATCTATTTCTCCTAGTGTTGCTAAACAAACTCTACTTGCACTTTACGGTCTAGCGAGGCCAGAAATAAATAATTCACCGCTGGTCTGAAAAAGTCCGACTCTCGCGGCCTTCACCCCGAGTGCGTCTGCGCTAATTAATGACGGCGCTCAGCTCCGCGCGGCCTGGGGAAGTAGCGACCCAGGTTTCACACACTGCTCCTCCTCCTCCTCCTCCTCCTGGGCTGTCTTTATTGGATAAAATCCCCTATCAGTCATAATCAATGCCCGATCTCTAATTTCATAAGCTAATAAAATGGGCTGCAAGCATGACTAGTCCTTACATTGTGAGTCTTATCAGTTATTTGTCAGATGGATGTCGCAATGTAATTAACAGGCTTTCTCTTAACGAATACGACTGAGAAAAACGGCTTTTAAGGGACTCTTCCCTTTTTCCAGAAACAGCCGGGAACTCGGCATTTGCGTTGATTGACACAGCGAGGCCCCGTTCTCTTTCTGGTGCACAGAGTATTCGTTCAAACCCGTCACCTCCAAACTGTCGCCGTTCTCGGTTCGATTATGCCGACAGGCCTGCACGCGCCCCCAGCCCTAGCCGGGCTCACGGGGGTCTGTGGGTTCAAGCTCTAGGGGGAGCCTCCGAGACAGGCCGTCAGGCAGCGCTGCAGGTTGTGGTTGGGCCGTTTCCCACTTCTTGCTTGGGTCTGTTCCCAAGAGAGAAGCCCCCAGCCCAGCCCCAGGTCAGCCCCGCCTCCACCCCACCCTCAGGCCCTGCCTTAGGCTTGGAAGTCGGGCACCGTGGCCCAGGCTCCAGGGCACGGCTGTCTCTGGTGGACTTCAGTGTGAGATGGCCATGCCTGGCCCATGTCCTCCAGTCTCCGGGCCGAGCCAGACCCTTCTCTCTGACTCTAGTTTTTCTTCTCCTGTGACCTTCCCCGCCCCCCGCCCCCCAGTTGCTGGCCAGGGATGGTGGTGAAACCAGGACATGGAGCAGAGCTGGGGCTGGGGCGCAGGGACTCGGGGGTGGGGGGTGGCCACCCTGCCCACCCACCATCCGTCTGGAAGACGCAACCCGTGGGAGGGTCAGGGAGGAAGCTTTTCAGGGTCTCTGAGATGGGACCCAGTCGGAAGCTTCTGGAAGCCTGCGCTGATCCTTCACTCAACCCCCCTGAAACTGGGGGTCCAGCGCCAAGGTGGAGGAAGCCCCAGGGGACGTGGGGGCCGTCTCTGCCCCCACCCGGCACCCAGTCTCGCTGCGGCCAGCTGGCGCCCGCACCGCCTGTCATGTGCGCCGTTTTATGGGGCCTTTTATGCGGGACCGCTGGTGCGGCTCCGGGCCTGCTGCCCCTCGGGTGCTCGGCTTTATTCCCTGCCCAGTGGTTCTGGTTACGGCGGAGCCCACCCACACGAGGCTGCGGAGATGAGTAAAAGTCAGAAACGATTCCGGGGAATTGCGGTGAAGCCTTTTGTCAAACATCTGCTCCAACCGGGCCCCGCGCGGGGGAGCCGCCAGCCGGGATGGGGAGATCCGGGACAAGCTTCTTTCTCTTTCCCATTAACTGAATTTTTAGGGATGGTGGGGGTGGTGTACTCATCGAGCAGAGATATTGGGGGATCGCAGGCATCTGACAGCCATGTAGGTGCCGGGCGAGGGGGGGGGGGGCTGTGGCTCCCAGGCGTTTCTCCGAGTGCCCGTGATCACTCCAGGACGCGCCGCTCGGACCCGTGCCAGCCTGCTTGGGCGCGCCGTTTCTGGGCGAGCCTCAGCCTTTATTCACTGTCTCGAGCTCCACGTACTGTTATCATCGAGGTGCTCTTCAGCGTGATCTGATTTTGAAGGCAGCAATTTCTCGTGGTCGGAGCCCGGCTCCTCTCGGACAAAGCTGGGGTTGCTTCTCGGGGCCGTCCACTTCAGAGAAGCCGCCGCGGCCTCTCGTGGGCTCCCCGTGCCGCTGCCCCCTCCCCAAGTGTGGAAACTTTATTGCTCATTATCTGCTGGGCTGTGATGAAGTGACACATGATTTATGAGAAGCCAAAAACTGGGTTTCAGCCGCGAACATGTTTCCCCGTCAGCCGAGGCTGGGAGCCGGCGTCCTCCGCGCCCCACTCACAGGTCCGGCCGGGGTCACGCGCGGTTCCTAATTTGATTCAATTCCCCTTTGTTGCTTAAAAATTCAATTTGTTTAATTGAGCTGTTGGACAGTAAAATCTGAATTCCATGCATTTTAACCATTCCTATTAAATCTCCCTCCGCATCGTGCTTTTATTAACGCGCCTTACGGGCGGAGGCTTAATTTAAATTTGGTGACCTCACAGGCTTATAAAAAGAGCTCGTTCCCCGCAACCCCCGCCGGCCCCACATCGAAATGAATAGGTGCAAACGCGCAGTACAGCTGTGAATTCTTGTTCTGAGCGTTATGAGTCAGAGGAAGGAAAACGGCAGAGGTCGGCCGGGGCGTTCCGAGGTGTATTTGCACATTTTACTGGGCACTGGGCAGGAACGAAAGCCTCGATCAGCCGCTTCCATCTTTGAAGAAATCAACCCTCTGTCTTCCTTTAAAACGGGACGCATAGTACGGTGGGACATCGTCAGCTCCCCCCCCCCCGCCCCCCGTTTCCTCCTTTTTTACAGGGTTACACATTTATTGACATTTAAATAGCGGACCATCCTCTCCTTTAGGATTAATAAGATGCCTAGAAACCAGCGTCAGATCTTTAAGGTTTACTAAACTTTAATCTGTAAAATCTCATAGCGAAAGCCGAGTCATTAGGAGTGGGTAGACTGCCACGTGACTTCCCAAACACTTTTACGCCATGAATTATGTTACCAGAATGGTTCGGCTGTGTGTCATCCCGTCCAGGTAAATGCCAGAATGATGACATAATTGGGAGTCGGGAGTGAAATACAACCCTTGTAAAATGTTAGTAAGGTGCGCGTGGAAGGCTTGTAATTCATTCTACATAAACATGACCTGGGGGTGCTTATCATCGTGGGAGATACGGGCTCACCCCGTCCGTCCTCTCGCCCGGGGGCCCCGGCTGGAGCCCTCAGCCGGGCCACCCCCGTGGGCTTTCATTCTTCATGCGTGAGACGGTGGGTTCTGCAGCCTGAGTCCCAACCGGCTTCCCTCCGAGTGGGGTCCGCGCTCTCCGACCCTGATAAATTTATGACTTGGGACGAAAGGTCAGACGCTGGCAGCCCGATTTCCTCCTGGCTCCCGGCCACCGAGAAAGGGCGCCGTGGCCGCTTCGTGGTGAGGCCCTAATAGCGGCCAGTCCCGAAGCCCGTTTCCCGGGCGCCCCGGGCGACGGGTCCCCTTTTAACCCCCCGCGCGTGGCCGGCGCCTCGGAGCACGGCGTGGCCCCGAGCGGGCGTCTGCACGTTTGTTTTATGCCGCTGCTCCAAGACCCATTACTCACGCTGCGGACAGGTCCTGCTGTCCGGCCGGGAAGTCATTTTCTCTAAATGGCTGCGTTGGCTTTAAATTTGTTGGGATTCGGGTTTGCCTGGGCCTGCCACATTCACCGAGCATCTACGGAGGAGAAAAATGACCTTTGCGGAGGGCCTTTGAGGGGTCACTCTTTGGGGGGTGTCCGTGTGGGGAATATTTCATGCTGCCCGCACCCAGGCGCCAGGAGCTGAACCAACGGCTTCACTGGGAGGCGGCGGAAGCTTCTAGAGTGGACCCGGTGGCAGTGTGTCCCCTGCAGGGCTTTCCTGCCCGCTCTGACCCCGCAGCCTTGGGCATCCGGGTGAGGGGCCTCGGCAAAGTCACAGCCCCAGGCAGGGCAGAGTGAAGGGCAGTGGCGTGCCCGGGCAGCGCTGGGGGCGGGGGCGGGGGGCCAGTCGGGCCAGTGAGGCCTGGGTGGCTCCACGGGACCCTCAGCTCTGGCTGCTCCAGATGGTGCCAGAGGTGCCCCCAGCCTCACCCTGGGGCACGAGCGACTGAAATGTCACAATAGTCTGACCTTGGGCCCCCAGCAAGTGCTTTTTAAATTTATTTTATTTTGCTCGACTTAATCCTATTCGATGGTTTTATTTTGTTTCATTTCATTCTATTCTGTTTTATTTCGCTTTAGTTCTGTTCTGTTTCGCGTCACTGAACTCTGCTCCGGTGCAGCGGCTCCATGAGGCTCCCTCAGCCCCCACCCACGTCACAAAGAGGCAGGGTCGGGTTGCTCCTGCCCCAACCTGTGACAGCCCCGCGCCTACCCCCTGCTCTTCAGACTCCATCTTTGGGAGCCCGAGCACCCAGGCCTGTCTTCCAGGAGGGCCGCGTGCTTGGTGGACAGGGAAACGGCCTACGAATCTTTGCAGGAGGCGTGAAATTGGCCAGGAACGGGGGTGGGGTCGTACCTGCTTCCCTGGACGCCAGGAAGGCCGCGGGTCGGCAGGGGCAGGGCCCTTCTCTGCTGCGTGAGCCACGGCAGCAGGTGAAGAAGGACATCGAGGGGAAGAAAGATCTTAACAGATCGAAGACAGCGGTGGGCAGTTTTGTGAATCATGTAGCTCTCTTCCCAGAAACCTTATGGAGTGAAACTCAAAAACAAAAACCAAAACGTCGCTCAGGAACCTCCAGGAGACCAGTGTGCCATGGGGGGCCGTGGAGGGATTAAGAGACGCGCTGGTGAACCCCTTGGCACCACGGTCCGCGTAAGGGGACCAAGAGAGCAGGGGGCCAGGGGAGCAGGGCATCGGGGGACCAGGGAAGACCAGGGGACCTGGGCATCAGGGAACCAGGGGAGACCGGGTGACCAGGGCATCAGGGGACCAGGGGAGACCGGGTGACCAGGGCATCAGGGGACCAGGGGACCAAGCGATCAGGGGACCAGGGGGCCAGGAGTCGGGTCTGGAGTCTTCCTTCTGCAGCTGGGCGTGGTGAGTCGCCTCAGACCGTGAGGCTCCCGGGGTGTGACCCCCACGGTGATGGGGCATGTGTGGAGCTCCCGCGGTTTCCGCCATCCCGGACGTGGCCTTTCGTCATCCTGCTCACGCCCCTCCGTCCACCACTGAGGGAGGGAAGCTGGGGGTGAGAACTGGAACCCGGGGCTGCCGGGCAGGAGGAGGGGCCGGGGTGGGGGGAGGCGCCTGCTTTGTTCCTTGCCCTCCTGGACTGTTCGAGCGTCTGTCTGCACGCCCTGGAAGGGGCTGGCCTCGGGGCTGCCCGCCCGGCTGCACCCCTGCCGCAGACCCCTGGGAGCGGGGCTGCCCGGTGGGGCCCAGCTGGGGCTCATGGCAGCCCCAGAAGCCGCCGCCCTGCACAGGCTCCCGCGGTACTTTGGGGACAAATCAGTCTCTTGTCTGGTGAAGACAGCGACTGTCTGAAACAAAGAAGGGAACAAAGGCAGAGCACCCACGCTGCCTCCCCTGCCCGGGTCTGTGGCCGGGCGACTCTGCTCGGCCTCCGCGCCCAAGCTTCTCCTCGTGCCCACCGCTGGCCCTGGCTGTGTCGGCCCCAAGGAGGACGCTGCGGCCGGCCGAGAGGAAGGGGCTGGCTCTGCGCCCGCCTTTCCCGCCGCCCGCCCTGCTCGCGGGGCCCAGCTGCGTGCGGGGCTCTGCCCTCCGTGGTCACCCTCGCGGCGGGGCTGTCCCCGGCCGGCCTGACGCTCGGCACTGAGGCCTTCCCGGCCCTCCCATGCTGACCCTGCGCTATTTCCACTCGGACGTGGCAGCTCCGAGCTCTGCTCCCCGCGATTCCCTGGATTGCCCCTGTGGCGCTGTGTCCCCGTCCGTTGGTCCGGAGCCCGTGTCTCTCCTGGGAAGGGCCCGTCTTCCCCCACGCTCTGGGATCTTCTTCCAGGAGGAGAAGCCCTGCCCTGTGGGTCTCCTTCGATGCGGCTGGCTCGTTCCTCTGGTCCCTGAGTTTCTGTCAGGCTGGCACACCAAGCTCACAGCCTGTTCTGGAATGTTCTCTTCACTTATGTCAGCACCTTTCGGTCCCATGCCTGCCCTGCTGTGGCTGGGGGGGTTGACACGTGTCTCTGCGGTGAGCCAGGGCCCAGCACCCCACAAGCCCATTGTTCAGTGTGTGTGTGTGTGTGTGTGTGTGTGTGTGTGTGTGTGTCTGTCTGTCTGCCTGTCTGTTTCTCTCTCTCTCTCTCTCTCTCTCTCTCTCTCTCTGTGTCTTTGGCTCTGCCTCTGTGTGTGTGTCTATATCCCTCTCTCTCTCTCTCTCTCTCTCTCTCTCTGAGTCTCTGTCTCTGTGTGTGTGTCTCTGTCTCTGTCTGTCTGTCTGTCTCTCCCATCTGCCAGGCCTCAGATCATGAGTGGCACGTAAACGTGCGGGCTGTCCCCGTGAGCATGGTGGCGGAAGGAAGGGTTCTCTGCAAGGCCTCCAACCCCATCAGAGCCCAGGGGTGCTGGTGCCTGGCGGGCCAGCAGAGCTGCAGGCGGGGCCCACTCCCCCTCGGGGGCCCCCCTCCATGGCGCCTGGGATGGGCAGCGGGTGGACGCAGCCAGGGAGATGGTGGGACTGTCCGTTCCGTGGGTGTGGGGCGAGGGCAGTCAGACCCCGGGGCAGGTGGGCTCCAGGGACCCAGCCTTTGACCACCGGCCCGGCCATTTCCATTCTGCTTAGGCTGGGCCCCCGACTGACCACGGAGGTCAGCCAAGCTGGCCCTGACTAGGGACCCGCCCAGCTGGCCAGCGGGGTCTTGAGTAATAACAGCTGTTGGGTGAGTCCCGCGCTGGGTGATTGATGATGTGGGGAGGCTGACTGCAAGCCAGCAGAGAGGGGGAGAACCCAGAGACAACCGGGCCATCGGAGCGGCCGGTGGCAGATGGTGGCCGGGGCGGGAGGGGGCAGGTCGCAGGGACCGGCTGTGGTCGAAGGTGGCTGCCGAGCTCGGGAGAGCACGGTGAGGCCTGACCAGTTGTAGCCGGGGGTCTGTGTGATGCCGCAGGAGCGCCAGGGGCACGGTGGGCTCAGGGTCCCTCCAAGGTCCACGCTTCTGGGAGGCCAGGGGCCGTATGGGCAGGTCAGGGGAGCAGACAGCACCGGCTCCTTCCTGCGGCCGTGCGCCCTGGACCCAGGTCGTCCCTCCCCTCTCCTGTCCCCAGGGGACCCTGGCTGAGACACGGGTCCCTGGGCGTCCCTTGGGTGGCCTCTGCTCCTGTGCCAGAGGCTGACAGGCGGGCAAAGGCTCTTAAGGGGGCGCCTCTCTGCAGGGCCACAGGCTGCGGGGACGCAGGGACTGGCCGTGCGGTGGCCCTTCTCCCCCGGGACTCCAGGCTGTGGGGATGCGGGAAGGGAGGCCTCACTCCAGACAGGATGGGCTTGAGGACAGATGTGAGGGAGGGTCACGGCTTGGGGCCTCGAGCAAACGTGCCTTCCGCTCCTCTGGGTGCGGTGCCGACAAGGAGGGTGTCTTTGGGGAGGGTCTCTGGGTCGCAATGGGGAGGGTCTGGCTCTCGTGTCCCCATTCTGCCCAGCCCTGCCCGCTGCTTCTGCTCTCGGCTGACTCTCTTCCTTCTGTGGGTGTTTCTTCTCCTTGGAAGACCCCGTGACATGGGATTAAAGTCCCAATTAGATGCGTTCCAGGTAACTGGAGCCAGCCTTGACCACTCGCTGCCCTGGGCTGGGGGCCATGTTCTCCAGGGCGCCCGCCTCCGGCCTCTGTGGTCTGATGGGGTTCCACCACCACCCCGGGTGTGGGCCTCAAGGTCTGCATCCCTCGGAGTTTTACTCCCAATGTTTCCACGACGGCCTTCTCCATTGGACACTTAGTGGACCTGGGCCAAGGCGTCTCGCTGGCCCACGACGGTCACGGCTGCCCGGACAGATGAGCACCAGAGCTACCGCTGCAGACACGAAGTTCTGAGAGGCGAGAGGTGGACGGGGAAGGGACAGGCTCGCCCTGCGGACCCCCCACCCCACCTGCCCCAGAACCCACGAAGGGTCAGAACACAGGCGGGGGCTGTACCTGGCGGCTTTCCCCGGTGACCGCTGCCGTCACAATGTCGCCTGCTATGCCTCTGGTGCGTGGCATGCCTGCAGTTATTGACGAAGGCCCGTTTCTCTAGGACAGAGGACCGGAATCCTATGAGCCAGAGGCCACTCGAGGTACAAGGGGAGCAGAGGATCCACGTTCAACGGACGCCGGTACCAGCTGGGCTCTGGCTCTATTTGTAAGAACTTGTTTCCTTGAACCTTGCACGGCCCTCAGAGGAAGTGGTTCAGAGGAAAGCCTGACCCAAGCGGGCTCCCAGGACTGCACAGCGGGGAAGGTGGGACCCGCAGCGGGCACGGCCACAGTGTGTCCCCGGCCCCTCACACGCAGCCGGACAGCCGCTGAGCCCCCCGACGGCAACACTTCCAGCAGCAGCTGCAAATAAGATGCCCCCAAGAGCTTAAAGAGGCACAGGCAGACGCTGGGACGGGGCACGAGAAGTTTGGGCTGGACTGGGGCTGGCCTGACCACCTCCTCGCCAGAGGTGGCCTCAGGGACACTGTCTGCATGGGTGGCCACCAGGTGTTAGCCCTGGACTTTGTGATGGGGACAAGACTCGGAGGCTTGGGGTTCCTGTTTGCTCTGAGCCCGGCTAGGAACGAGGGGAAGCTGGTTCCGTGACCCAGGCTCGTCCCTGGGAGCTCCTGTCCCCAGGGAGTTTGGGCAGGACGCACCCGCCCACCCCAGGGCCACAGGCCCCACCCTTGCCAGCAACTCGCCTCCTGGAGGTGGAGAGCTCACCCCGTCTTGCACCCAAACTGACGGGGCCTCTGCCTCTTCCGCCTGGGCTGGCGCTCTGGGTCCTGTCTGTGATTCCTCGGTGGGAATCCTGCCCTTCCTGGCCTGGGCCTCTCCGTGGGCCAGACTCAGCCCAACCAGTCCTGGTCAGCCACGTGCAGCTTCCCTGCTTTCTCCAGGAAACGGCTTCGCAGAACTTACTCGCAAACGTAGCACTGCCCTGGAGTACTGTCCTCCCGTTGTTCATCGATTTGCTCGAGCGGGCCCAGTAACGTCTCCATCGTGAGACTTGTTGTGACTGTGTTTGGCAGATCGAAGACATCACGGGGAGCTTGCCAGGCTTTGCCGTGTGGGCAAAAGATACTCTCGGTAATTTGCCGGGCTCTCTGAGAGGGGCAGAGGAATCGAACCCAGGTCGGCCGGGTCGGTCGCATGCAAGGCAAACACCCTACCACTGTGCTATCACACCAGCCCACTTACGAACGTGACTCAACCCAAACACTGAGTGAGTGGAAGGAGGGACGGGCTCTCTCCACTGTCCACTCCTAATGGATGAGGGGACGGGCTCTCCCGGCTGTCCATCCCAGGGGGATGCGGGCACAGGGAGCCCCCGGAGTCTGAGCTCTGAGGAGCAGCGGCCTGGGGGCTCCCTGGGAGGAAAGGGGGCGTGGGGTGTGGGCAGGGGACCAGGCGTCCCTTTGCCGCCAGTCGACTGGCCCTCAGCACTGGGGACGCAGGACACTCAGCCAAGCCCAGCAGCTCCATGATGAGAGGTGGCTGTGACCTTCCAACACATTCTGTGAGCTTGGCCCAGGGCCTGGTGCCCGCTGGCCAGCCTGGCAGCATCGCAGCCTTCCTTTTCCCAGGCAGAGATGGCGGCCACCAGCTGGCCGACAGCGAGAGTGGAGCACTCAGGGGGAGCACGGAGAGCCTGGCGTCACCATCCCGGGAGAGAGCCGGAGAGAAAACGCCACCCCCGGACGTGCCCTCGAACAGGGCAACAGTTGCGAAGGTGCCCACCCCAGCTGGACGCAGAGCCTGAGGCCCCTTCTCCACGGGGCACTGAGAGGGGCCGGCCATGCAGACTGTGCCCTGGGGGCCGGCCCGTTGGTCCCCAGCCCGGAGACGGTGCTCTGCCCCCCCCCCCCGGCACCCACGTCCTGTTCTGCCGTGGACACGAGCGTCTTCCCCACCAGGAAACGCAGGTTTGAGCCCAGCCAGGCTGAGGGCCAGAGTCTGACTGGGACCCACGACCCCCGCTAGAGCCGCTCACTGCAGCGGGGTCTGTCTCGGCGCCCAGCACCCAGGACAGCGTGAGCCTCTCCCGAGGAAGCGGCCGGCTGAGCTGCCCAGCCGAGTGACCCCTTCCTGGGCGCTGCTCCACGTGTGTGAGTGGACGTAGCCAGACCTGCTGCTGCATTTCTCAGTCCGGGTTTCCTCGTGTGTGACGTTCGTGTCTCCTCAGTCGGCAGGTCACGGAGGAGAGGGCGCTCGTGAGACTTGACGTTTGTGCAGGAGCTGCGTGGACAGGGCCCTGAGCCCTGGGCAGCTGGGGGCGGGTGGCGGACCGTGTTCCTCCCGTGGAGGAGGGACCTGCGGGTGGGCGGCGTCCACGGGGGCTGTGCGGCTGGGGAAGGGGGCCCAGGGCAGCTGGTGGTCGGGAGGACTTCCTCCTCGCTCGCGGATGAAGTAAAGGATTAGATGAGTCAGGCTGGACCCCGGTGCTCTGGGACCCAGAACCCTGAGTCAGAGTCCCAGAACCCCGAGACTCTGGGACCCCAGAACTCTCAGGACTCCAGGGCCCCCAAACTTCTTGGCCCTGTGTTGCAGGGCCAGAGGACCCCAGCCCTGTGGAAGGCCAAGACGCCGGGTTTTAAGACCTCAGGACCCCCAGGCCCCCGGAGACACAGACGCAGAACCGCAGGCCCTGACAAGGCCTCAGCATCTCTGGAGTCACCCCCCAGGGCCAGGAGCCCAGAACTTCCGGGGACGAGGCCTGCCGGGGCGTGAGGGTCTGAGGCCGGACCCTGAGGACCAGCTCCCTCGGCGGTCACTGCCCACCGTCTCCTGCCTGTCTGTGGTCTGCCTGCTGACCCATGGGCAGTGCCCTGTGGGAGTCTGGGCTGGCCTGGGGGTAGACACCCCGGGTCCTCCTCGGCCTCCCGACTCTTGGCTCTTCTGCTCTTTCCTCCTCTCTGTGGAACATTTTTCTGGAAATCAGAGCAACGTAAAAGCTGACCGAGTTTTTTGGGGTCAGCAGAGATGCTACATCAGGACCGCAAGGCCGTGCACGCTGCGGACCTTCCTTAAGGGCCAGCGGCCTCTGGTCCTCCGGGCGTTTTATTTCACTTTGCACGCCCGGCGGTGCTCAGGGCTTCCTCCCGATCCCGTGCTCAGGGGTCGCTCCAGACGAGACTCGGAGGTGGGGCCAGCGTCAGGTGTGCAAGTGCCCCTCACCTTTCTGCTCTCTCCGCCCTGCGCTGCCGTAGGCAGCCGGGCCCACTGTTCTGGACGCCTCTCTGCGGCTTACCCTGCTGGCCCTGGCAGGGGACAGGGCGACTGGAACCAAAGCCCACCCTCTGGCAGCAAAAGGGACACTCTCAGGAGTGCCCTGGGGCATCGGCAGGGACAGTCCCCACTGCAGGGACAGCCTCCCACCTGCGCCCAGGCCTTCGGGGTGCCCAGAGGGGCCGGCAAGCTGCGTGTGGCCGCAGAGCTCACCAGGGGTGGACGCGTGGTCCTGCCCGCGGGAGCCTCTCCCTGGGGTGAGGACAGGAGGGGGCAGGGGGCTGGGGACAGGGTCCAGGCTCCCTGCAGTGACCAGCGGGCAGCAGGGTGGGGGGAGGGCAGCTAATGGGGAGCCTGGTCCTGACCCGACACTGCCCCCAGGGCTCTGCCACAGAGCAGGAAGATCCCCTGAAGTGCCTGAGAAAAATCGGCCCACGGCCATTTTGGAGAACACGGCCCTTTTCTGCTCTTTCCTGGCGGTGACCTGGAGTCTGGCGCTGTTGGCAGGCCACTTGGCTCCGTGAGAAATTCCCCTAACGGCTTAGATTGAGCGCTTTGTCGCCCTCGAAATTAAATGCCAGCGTGCTGGTGCTTAAAACTTCATTTTTATAAGAAGAACTTGACATTAATAATTTTATACCTCTGATTAAATAACTCAAAATACATTATTATTGGGTTAATAATTACTCTAGATATGTTCAGATATCTGACCGTTTCACGGCATTATTATGGCAGAGAGGCAAGGATCTCACTCATATATTTGACTTAAATGGCTGTCTTCGGGGATCTGAATCAGAAATGATAAGTTCTACTGCAATTTACATGTTAAGTTCTGTAACCTCGGGATAGTTCAACCATTTGTTAAAAAAAAAAAAAACAGTAGGTGGGCTGTGGTCTGATTTTCCATGAATAATTTCATTTTACATCTAGCACGGGGGCCGGTGGAATGTTCCATCACATTAACATTTCGCCAAGTGACAGGCCCCTTGTAATTAAGCAGCGTTAACTTCTCCAAGAGCGCCAAGATCAATTTTTGCCAGCGTTCCTCCCGGAGCCGGCCGGGCTGGGGCTGCGACCGTCCCCCTCACGGCCTTCCTTGCATGTCCACCGCGGCGGACGGCCAGGAGTCGGGCGCGCCTGGGCTGCAGGGGTCTGAGCGCCTGCGGAACGGGCTGGCGGGCTTCAGGCCCCGAGCTGCGGCCCTTCCCGGCCGGGCTCCCGTGTTCCAGCCCCGCTCCCCGCTCGGGGGGCGCCGGCTCCCCCGCGTTCGCTAATTAGTGGCTCTGCTCCGGCTCGTCTCCTGGCAGGGCCGGGAGCACCGTCAGAGCGGTTACCTGCCTCCTGCGAGAAGGCCCAGAATTACTCTGCCACCCCAGATCCCAAAATACCCATCTCGCCCGCGGGCACCCGCGGGGGCTGTAATGTTCTGACATCTTCTCAGCCCCGCGCCGGGACTTCCAGGAGCCGTGTCCGGGCAACGGCCAATCAGAGCGCGCCGAGACCCGGCTGGGGTGGGACGCTCCTTCTGGGAGATGCTGAGGAGACCCGGCACCACCGAGCTCAAAGCAGGGGATGAAAGGGCCGCGCCACGCCGACCCCCGTGGGACGGGGCCCGGAGCCTGGCAGGGCCGTGCAGGCCGGGAGAGCTGCCTGTCAGCCCGTGGCCGCCGCGTGGGCCTGGGTGTCCTGCGGCCCCTCGTGGCACAGGCCGTGTCCTGGGGAGACGAGTCGGAGACGGTTTCTGGAACATTCTTGGACATGGTTGGCCGTGTGGCCTTGTGTGTTTGTTTGTGTGTGTATTTGTGTGTTTGTGTATATTTGTGTTTGTGTGTACTTGTGTGTATATTTGTGTGTGCATTTGTATTTGTGTGTGTTTGTGTATTTGTGTGCTTATTTGTGTGCGTGCTTGTGTGTATATTTGTGTGTGTGCCTTTGTGTATTTGTGTGTGCATTTGTGTGTGCATTTGTGTGTTTGTGTATTTGTGTGTTTGTGTATTTGTGTGCTTATTTGTGTGCATGCTTGTGTGTATACTTGTGTGTATGCCTGTGTGTATTTGGGTGTGTATTTGTGTGTGCATTTGTTTGTGCATTTGTGTGTGCATTTGTGTGTTTGTGTATTTGCATGTTTGTGTATTTGTGTGTTTGTGTATTTGTGTGCTCATTTGTGTGTGTTTGTGTGTATTTGTGTGTGCATTTGTGTGTTTGTGTATTTGTGTGTTTGTGTCTCCGTGTGCTTATGTGTGTGTGTGTTTGTATTTGTGTGTGCATTTGTGTGTGTGTGCAGTGGTGTTTGTATGTGCATCCCATGCAATGAGAAGGCGCTTCTTCTTCACTCGCTCTGTGTGAGTACGCGTGGCCTGGGGCTTTGATCTGGAAAGTTCTAGCTGTGCACCGTTAAGTGCAGGTGCGTGTCCCCGCGGCGACGGGGGCTGGGTCCCAGCCGGGGCTTCTCCGCACCCCAGCCCCCCTGGGCCGTGTGTCTTCTCACGCCTCCTTTCTCAGGCGCGTCCCTGATGGCCACTCAGGGGCCCTCATTAGGCTGCGGGTCAGAGGGAAGCAGGAAGAAATTAGGAAGTTGCAGGTTTATTTCCACCTCGGTGGGAAGGAATGAGGCACATCGCCTTAATCGGCGCCCGGGGTCGGCGGCGGGAAAACAGGCGTGGCGGCGCGGCTGAGGCAGGGACGCGGCTTCCGGGTCCCCCAAAGGCACAAGGACAGACAGACGCGGCACCCGCCGTGGGGAAGGGGGGCCCGAAGGCCGGGCCCTGCGTCCTCCCGGGCTCCCGTCCTGCTGCCTGGCGTGTCCCGAGCCCAGAGCCCCTGGTCTCCCGTGCTGGGCGCTGCTCTCCTCCGAGCCAGGCCGGGCCCCGAGGGAGAGCCCTGAGCCCGGACCCCGTGCCCCCTCCTGGGCCAGTGCCACCCCGGCAAGGGCTCAGGCACCACCCTGCACTCCTCGCCGGCCATGAGGATGGAGCCAGGAAGGCCGGCACAGGGTTCGAGGGAGCAGACACAAAGCCGAGGGCCACAGGAAGGACCTCAAAGCAAAGCCCGGGGCTGACTCTGGCCCTGAGTTACGGCCTCATGGACACGAGACCCCCAGGGACCCTGCAGGGGACAGTGGCACCAAACACTCACATGAGATGACCGGCCCCTCTCCGGGCTGCAGGGCACGTGCACCCAGGAGGGTCTCTGGCTCTCGGGGCTGCTCGTCCTGTCGTCCCCTCCCCGGGAGGCGCCCCTTCCCTGCCGGACAGACAGGACGACGCACCAGCAGGCTGGGCCGTGCTATAGGCAGCCGCCCTGGTGGTCTCTGGCACTCCGCCTTGTGAAGGGTCTCAGCATGGAACGAAACGTCCGGTATCGGCCGCGCCTCCTGCCTCGCGGGGGTCAGGGCTGCCCTTGGTGCCAACACGGCATCCTGGCAGGTTTCAGTTCATTTCTGTCCGTGTGGTCATCTAGACCCGGCCTAGGGTGCTCCGGGCGGCAGCTGTCCCTAGAGGGGAGGCACCGGCAGACCAGGACCAAACACCACCCCCCTGAGCACTTCATAGGGAGCTGAAGGGCTGGGAGCTTCTGAAATCACGCTCGGTCACTTTCCAGCTGAGAGAAAATATTCGTCCATCTGAAGCCGTGAGTGAGTCAGGGCTGCGTGTCCTACATTGGTGTTGGCGTGCGTGGGGTGCGGGGTGGGTGCCTGAGAGGGCCGTTTCTTCCCGCTCCCCGCACCTACCTCTTTCTCATAGCTTCCCCGGACACTTCCCTGCTTCCCGGCCACACAGGACCCCCGGAGGCCCGGATGTGCCCGGGCTGACCGCACAGCCGTGCCAGGGCCTAGGGAATCAGGGTGGGCGTGGGGGTCTCTTCCCTCCTGCTGGTCTGCTTTCCTTGTTCAGAAATCCAGGTTTCCAGCTGCCGTGGCTGAAAGTCAGAATCAGAACGGAAGGAGTGACCACCACACGCGACGAGAGACCCTGGACAACGGGCGAAGGGCTGGGGGCTGCCTCTGTCCCTCCGAGGCCAGCCGTGGCCCCTGGACTCTGCTGCCAGTCTGCGTGTCAGCCGAGTGGCGAGCGCTGGAGGCCCTGGGCAGAGTGGCCAGCGCTGGCTCCATGGAGGAACGGCCCTGAAAGCCGTATCAACGGTGGGGACGTCATCAGGGCCCGCCGGGGTCTCATGGATGCTTCAGCCCGCACCGAGGGGCTGATGAAGACGCCCCAGGTACCGGGAAAGCGCCTCAGATCACGGCTGTCTCCCTGGGACCCCCAGGACTCTCCCCGCTCACCCATCAGTTTCCCCGGGGGGGGGTCCCACAGGAGACCCAAGTAAATCCCCCGAGAGGACGGTGTGACGCGACCCTTCCGCGCTCACAGATGTCCCCGCATCCGACTGAAGCACTGATATCCCCCTGCTCCCTTTCACTCCTGCAATCATCTTGGGTTTTGTTTTTTCCCCCCTTTTCTTGCCAAATATGCAGTGGGGGGTGGGGGGTGGGAGAGAGGGGGTTTGGAGCACCAACATCTCTGCCGGGGAAGCGCGGGTCCTGGTGAGGAAAATGAAGAGTTGAGGTAATCCATGTGTTGAAATATTTTTGCTTCTTTTTCTAGAAAATGTGCAATTTGGTCGGGCAGAAAAAATTGAACAGAGCCTTCCAAGCAATAAATCACCGGCTAGCTGGTGACATTCATACAATGCGGATATAGTGTTAACTGTACTCGTCGGCCCCCCCCCCCCGCACACGCCTGTCCCTAGGAGGTGACCTTGTGTCGGTGCGGTGATCAATCATGCCGGCGCAGGACACGGTGTTTTTGTTTAATATTACACTATTGGAGTATCTGGTAAACAAAGTGGGAAGGAAATTCGGACGCGGCCGCGGTGGAGGAAGGTGCTAATATGTTTCAGCCCCCCGCGGCCCGGGACCAGCCTCGGCGCTTCGGGGGGCCGGACACCCCCAGGTCTGGGGGCTGGAGGGGCAGGAGCCGGCAGCGAGACGACCACCGCCCCTCCCGCCTGCGGCTCGCTGTCCCACACGCCCGGCTCTTTCTGGGAAACGCATGCGGAGCGGGAGACATTTATTTCCACAAAGAGGTTCCGGCCTGCCGGGAGGGCTCACGGAGTGTTCTGGAAGGGCCCCGGCCCAGCTGGTGTTGTCGCGAGTGGAACCCGCCCCAGCCCCAGCCCCGTCCCCCCGCCCCCCAACCCATTATCTTCCTGGCGAGTGACAAGCACATCAGCAGGCCAAGCGGTGGGCTCTGTGCCTGCCTTTGCTGCCTGATTCTTGCCCATTGGGGGGAGACAGGCCTGCTGGGGGGCCCCGGCCGGGCTCTAACTGGGGCCTCGGCAGAGGTGGGAAGAGGCCCCACTCTGCCCTCCCCAGACACAACCTGGCTGTCCGCGATGCCCTTTCTTGGGGACCCGCCCCCATTCCAGCCAGAGGAGACTCGGCGCACAGTGCTCACAAGAGAAGGCAGGGAAGGGGTGGCCTGGGCCGAGCGGGCGGTGTCAGCCCCTGCCCTGCTCTCACACACCCCCTGCTTCCCGGGAGGGTGTGGGGGGCGTGGCGAGGGGCTGGTGCTTCAGAGCGGGCCTGGCCGGCCGGGACCAGCTGCCTGTGGTTCCAGTCGGGCCCTGGAACTCCCGAGGCAGCGCCCGCAGCCGGGGCCTGAGTGGGTCAGCACAGCCGCAGCCGCCCACCGCGCCCAGCCTGCCTCACTCTGGGCCCCGTCCTGCCTCAGTCTCGCTGGCTCCGTCTGCGCTGACAGCAAGTCCCTAAGGGCCGTGTGCACGTGTTCGCGTGTGCCCATGCAGGCAGGGCTGTGCTTGTGTGTGCGCGCGTGTGTGTGCATGTGTGAGCATGCGTGTACACATGTGCCCATGCATGTAGGTCTGTGCTTATGTGTGCTTATGCGTGTGCACGTGTGTATGCTTGTGCCCTTGCATTCAGGGCCGTGCGTGTGTGCACGTGTGTGTACCTGCGTGTGCACGTGTGTGCGCTGGTGCCCATGCATGCAGGGCCGTGCGTGTGTGCGTGTGCTCGGGTGCGAGGCTTTCCCCAGCCAGAGGAAACGCTGCCGTGCTCCGCGGCGGAGCGGCTGCCACGCAGACAATCGGCCGGGCTTGGGAGAGAGGGGACACGGGACAGGGATAAATGACACCTTGTCTGGGACCAAAATTGCCTCTGGGAAGTGAGGACCGAGACGGGGACAGAGAGGAGAGAAGCTGCGAGGGGCAGAGTCTCCCCACACCTGCCTCCCTCCCTCTCCCTCTCCCTCCCTCTCCCTCTGTCCCTCCCTCTTATTCTCTTTTCTTTCTTCCCCCTCTCTTTCTTACCCTTTCCCTCTCTCATTTTCTTTCTCCCTCCCTCCCTCCTTCCTTCCCTTCCTCCCTCTCCTCTTTCCTCTCTCCCTTCCTCTCCGTCCCTCCTTCTCTCTCTCCCTCTCCCTCCCCCTTTCTCTGTCCCTCCCCCATGCTCCCTCCCCTCCCTCTCTGTCCCTCTCTCTGCTCCCCCCTCGCCCTGTCCTCCTCTCCCCCTCCTCCCCGCCCCTCCCCCAGGCAGCTGCCCACTCCAGGTGGACTCCCATGCAGGAGGTTCAAGCCTCTGAGTTTCCCATAGAAGGTTCTGGAGTCCCAGCTGAGGACCACCGCCCCCCACCCCGGCCTCATTCTTCTGTTGTCAGCATCTGGGCTCCTGGGAGCAAGGCTGGGCAGGCCCTGTCCACTCAGAGCGGCCTCGGCGGTCAGGGCGGGGCCCTGCAGTGCCTCCTGCCTGTGTTAGCGGCTCTGCCTGAGCTGCCCCGCCCGGCCGGGTCTGTCCAGCCCCCGCCCTGGGCACTGGCCTCTCGGAGGGGCGCCCCCTCCCCCAGGGCGGGCAGAGCCCGTGGCCTCAATATGCAGCCAAACACCCGGAGAGGGCGGAATCCAATTTGCCTTGCTCCGGCTGTGCGAGAATTCTAGTCTCCAAAGGACAGACGCAGACAACGCGGCCTGTCTCTGTGTGTTTAATTATCCGACTTCTAACTAGCTAAGTCGTAATTGCGACAATGAGCATTTAAAATATTTTGGGTACAAGCAGTGGGTGGTTTTCTTTTCTTCCTTCAAATAACTGATAAGGAAATGATTCGGAGAGGGTATGAAAACCCCGGGAAAAGGAGCACAGAAATTCATTTCTGGGCTGGCTAAAATGAGAGGTGACAGAAATTATTAGTATCTTGTGATTCTGTCTAATCCACGGACATTCCCAGAAGTCCCATATTTAATATAAATATGTTTATGGAATTTTTAGGAACGGCGAGTGAAAGTCTGAGTCAGAATCACATCTCTTCTCGTTAAAGATGACAAGCTTTTACTTCATATAATTAAAATTGTACCACGATCACTTAAAGGGCTAACCTCGCATTTAAAAAGGAAAATCCAGATATGTAACGTCCTATTATTCGGCCTGGAAACTACACGCACACAATAAAAAAAAACGGGCACTTATCAGAATGTCTTGTCTCTGACCCTTCGGAACAGGGAGAAATCAGCTCGAATCTTCAAATTTGCTTTTCTTAGACGTGTCAGAGGTCTGCGCTCGTGTGATATGCATTCCCAGAAGTAAGAAATTGATTTAAAACGATAGTAATGGGCTCCTTAGCCCCTCCCAGCAGACACGGGTGAGGGATTTTTCCAGCCAAATACCAAGGAGAAAGAAGCCACCCCTGAGCCGTTGGAGTGGGGTCTGTGTCCGGTGCCCGGTGCCGGTGCATTCTGAATGTTTCTCCCTGCCACGGTCCCAGGGGAGTCACGGCGAGGTGCCGGCCGGCAGCGTCAGGCAAACCCAGGACCGAGCAGGACGGCGAGAGGCCACCGTGTGTGTGAGTGTGTGTGTGTGTGTGTGTGTGTGTGTGTGTGTGTGTCCCTGGCAGAGCAAACCCAGGCGCACGGTGAGAGGTTTTCATCTTTTGTTTCATCAACGGCTTTTTCCTGCGGCATCTGGAGGCAGAAAAAGAGACAGAGCCTCGTTTCCCGGGAAGAAGCGCTCGGTGTGGTGGCCGCACCCCTACGGCCAGTGGTTTCTCTCAACGCCGAAGACGCTGCTTCTGCACGAAGCCCAGGCCACGGGCCGCAGACACGCCGCGTCCGCCGGGCTCCTGGAGGGTCCTGCGCTCCCCTCGCCAAGCCCCCAAGCCGGGGACGCTCATTCTCACCCCCGCGTCCCGGCCCCGCTGCCCGCCCGGGACTGGGTGTCAGGCAGACCCGGCCCCACGCTGCCCTCGGCCCCCCGCGGGGTGTTAATTTACTGCCTCCGACATTTTCATATCCGATTCATTTTCACCCCGTCCACAGCCGTGGCACCAGAGCCGGCCCCGTGCAAAGGCGCGGGCGAGGGGGGCGGCGGAGGGCACAGTCTGGCGTCCCTGCGGAGCCCGGCAGTATGCGGAGGTGAGACACAGCAGCCAAAACGGGGCTTTCTCGTAAACAAGGAAGGAAACGGGCATGCGGCCTGGGGCCTGGCGCCAGACGCCTCGGAAATGCTGTGACTTGCTCCCCGCGTCGCCCGCGGAACCGCGCTGCGCCCGGTTCTGTTTAGCAGCTGTGTGGAGCCGCGGGAGGTGTCGGGGGCCTGCGAACGGGGCCCCTCAGTCCGGCCCAGGGGTCCCCGGGAGCAGCCGGAGCCCAGCTGCCCGGGTTTCTTCTTAGTCCACCCCCTTAAAGGGTCCCCACCCACGCCGATGTTTTATAGAAACATAATTCAGCCACTTAAATGGGACAAGCGGGGAAACGGTGCTTGGTGGAACCAGCCTGGCCACCCCAGGAAGGGGTCTCGGTGGCAGGGCCGGGCCGGGCTGTCCTCATGCAGCCGCTGGGGCTGGAGACAGGAGATGCGCTTGTGCCGGGACCGGGACAGAGGCTGCTCGGAGCCTCCTGGTCGGGCGTGGCCAGGGCCCCAGGCTCCAGCCGTCCTCTGCCCCCCTCCCTTCCCTCCTGCCTTGCAGCTCACCTTAGGGCGGGCTTCAACCCAGAGGGGCTTATGGCCAAGGTCCTCCTCACGCGGCAGAGAAGCGGCCACTGTGACCGGATCCCCTCCAACGAACACACGCCTCGTCCTGCGGGTGTGAGGACGAGCACCTGCCACGGGCCCAACTCTGGGGCCTCTGCTGGGGGTTGGGGGGGGCCACACACGGGTGTTAGAGTCCCGGCTGTGACTCACTGGCACACCCTGCTCTGCTTGCCGCCGAGGCTGGCGCTGCTCAGGTCCGAGTCACGGACCGACGTGACGGGATACGGGGAGGTGGAGCGTGAGACATGAGCTCGGGCAGCTGGACGACCTGCGGGGGTCCCTGGAGGCATCTGAGTCTCTACCCACCCCCGGATCCCCGCCTCCGTGGCAGGGACGCCAGGGTTCTTCCCGACGAAGCCTGAGGAACGGGACTTCTAAGCTCTGGCTCAGGCCAGGCGGGCGCAGGGGAGCCGCTCACCCCAGGCGCGGGGTTGTTTGCTGTGGCCCGGCCCCTCCTGTGCCTGCAGGGGTCTGGGCGGGACCTGGCTTTAAGGGAAAGGAGAGACGCGGTGGGCAGCAGGCAGAGGAGGCCTGGCACCGGGACTCTGTGTCTGTGCACGTGCTGTGTGTATGCGTGTGTGTGTCCACGTTGTGTGTGTGCACGCTTGCGTGTGTGTGCTGTGCGTGTTTATGGGTGCATGTGCTGTGCATGTCTGCGTGTGTGTGCATGGGTTGTGTGTGTACATGTGCCGTGTGTATGCATGCGTGAGCATGTGCTGTGTGTTTGCACACGCGTGTGCATATGTGTGCGAGTGCTGTGCGCGTGTTTGCGTGGGTGTGCCCGCATGTGTGAATGCGTGTGTGTCTGTGTGCTCACACATGCAAGGAGCTGAACGTGGGTGTGCAAGTATGTGTATGCACATGTGTCTGTATGCGGGTATAGGCGTGTCTTGAAGACGTGCGTGTCTGCCCCGTGCACATGTGTGTGCGTGTGTGTGAGCAACTCAAGGGTCGACAGGAGGAGCACAACTGCATCTTCAGGGACAAGGGAGCTGAGATGCTGGTGGTGGGATTTGGGGCCTTGGAAGGGATTTTTCTGGGGTTTGCTCAAAGCGCCGACTTAGGGCTTCCAGGGCCTCCCACTCCGGGTTTCTGTCCGGCTGAAGAGACCCTCCCGGATTGTCTCCAACTCTGGGACGAGGGTGACAGCTGCTCTTTGGTGACCGGCCTCAGGGTCTGGGGGACAGCAGTGTGGGGGAAACCCCTGGGGCGGGGCCCGGCCCCGCTGTTTCTGTTCCTCGAGGCCCATCTCTGGCCTAGTCACTGGGTCTGCCTTGATTCTGCCTGCAGCTCAGGGTCCCCCAGGCAGGTCTGGGGCAGGAAGACGCGGCCAGAGAACCACAGAGGGGAGCCAGGCACCAGCTCCGGCCGGGGAGGCCTCCACAGATGCCTGTGTCCACGGGCTACGCGTGGGAGCCCTGGCCACCTCGTCCCCTCCCTCACACCCCAGCGAAGAGCAAGGACCGGGCCAGAGGCGCCTCGAGGGGTCGGCAGCTGCAGCCAGAGAGACGCCTCAGGCCTCCCTGGAGGGCACCGGTGTCCAGCCCCGGGGGCACAGCTTTGGGCTTCTTCACTGCCCCGGGCCAGGGAGGGACAGCAAAGTGAGCCAGCCCCGGGCCGTGCAGAGGAAGCCCCCGACCCAGCCCCCGTCCAGCTGGGGTCCCCTTGCCCCTCTCTGTCTCCTGTTGACCCTAGCCCAGGCTCCAGTGCCGGCCGCAGTGCCCTCCTGCCTTCACCGCTCAACTCTGCGCCCGGTGAGCAGGTGGAGGGACGCCCTGAGGGTGAGCCCCCTCGAGCTCTGCCTCCCACCCGGCCCACAGGGCCTTAACAGTGCCAGGGGCGAAGACTCAGCAGGGACTAGGACTCTTACATGATAGTCTGGGCCACTGCTTCCAGAACCTTCTTTGTCCTAAGGACAGTCCCACATGACGGCACCCAAGGGTAGACAAGGAGCCACAGCGCCAACAAGCCAAGTGGCCCTTGACCAGAACAGACGGGTGGGCTCCGAGAGGAGGAGAGAGGCGGGAGGGGCTGAGACACGGGGACCCCAGAACACTCAGCCTGGTGGCCTCACATGGGCACCCAGGGGTCACTCTCTGTCCTGAGCTGCCCCACGCAGGGAGCAGGGACCGTCATGGCCTGGTTTCCAGTAAGGGGCCCAGAGAGGCAGTGAGCCAGGTCTGCTGTTCCCACGGCCACGGGCTGGACACTGGGCTCTGCAGGGCCGCAGACTGGGGCCACAGCCTGGGCATCTCAGGGGAGGGTCAGCGGCCAGCCTGCACCACACTGACTCTCGGCTGCCTCCAGGTTCCTGTTGCAACCGAGGGGGAGGGACGGAGGAAGTGATGGGGGTAGCGAGGGGGAGAAGGGGAGGGGGTGGGGCGGAGAGGGAGAGGAGAGGAGAGAGGAGAGGGGGCGGTGGGTGGGCAGGACAGAGCCCGCCCTTCCCTTCCGCCACTTACAGGCCAGGTCACTTAGCTCCTGGTGCTCCCTTAGGGATGCTCGTCCCAGTCACTGTCCTTACTTAGACAAGGAAGAGCATGTTTGTCTACTGGTATCTTCTAGAAAGTCAGCCAGGTTCCCCTGAACAGTTGCCAGCACATCAGCCCTGGGAGGTGCTCGCTGAGTCGCTCTGCTCGTGGCAGGAAAGGCCCAGAGGTGAAGTTCCTAAAGCCGCAGGCCATCAGGGTCCTCTGGGGTCCCCGTCCCTACCCCGTGTGATGGCCACAGGGCCAGCAGGCACGACGCCCAGCGAGTCTGCCCGGGGCCTGAGGTGCACTGCCCGCCCTTCCTGCCCCCCCAAACACTGCCTGAGTCCTGGGTGTCTCCAGCCCTTTGCTAAACGGAACTTCCCATGGGGATTGTCCAGCTGAAGAGGTTTGGAAGCCTCGGAACCACGAGCAGGGCTTGGGCCTCGGGCCTGGTCCTCCATCCTCTCGACCCCAACCCTGCCGAAGATCGAAAATCACAAGTGTACGCGAACACGGCTTTGATGGCTCCCTTAGACCCTGGCCTCGGTGATGCCTGGACGATGTCATAGGTAGCATTTACATTTTTGGTTAGCTGGCCAGTTTCAACATTAAATGAAACACAAAGTCATAGTAAAAGTGATATTATAGGTACAGTGATGTTATAGGTACATCTTTCACACACACACACACACACACACACACACACACACACACACACACACTCCCGAAGGAACACAAATGAGGCTTCCTAGCTCTAATTTACCTCCAGAAACGCGTCTTTGACTCTGCAGAAATTGCATGCCGCATCTCGGGAGGACAGTTTGAAGGAGAACGGACTCGAGCAAATCCCATCTGGGCGCTGTTGCTGCGGCCTGGGCCCTCCTGGCTGCCGGGAACCGCCGGAGAACATGCGGGTCAGCTGCACGCTGTGGAGATTCGCCGTCAAAGCCGGGAAGAGGATCGAGCCCTGACTGGATCTGAATCAACCGTGAAGAACTTTTCGCCAATTGAGCAAAACGCGAAAGCTGGCGCTAATCGACACCAAGTCCCGTAGCAGGAAGGCCCTGGGCCCTCGGCGGGTCTCAGCAGAGCCGCTCGGAAGGACGACGGGTCTCAGCTCCGCTCCCTCACTGCGTCGACGGGGGAGGCGCAGGGACAGCTCGGGACACCGCCGAAGCCACAACAAGACTTTCAGAAACAATCGGTCAGGCCCCACGCCAGGAAAACAAGCCGGGAGGACCGAGGCTGCGAGAGAGGAGCAGAGGCGTGAACGCGGGGGCGAGACCCAGAACCTGGGACCCACCACCCCCGCGGTGACGATCCCACAGCAGGATCTGCAGGAACTGCAGCTCGAACCTACCGCCAACGCACTCACGCACATACCCACACACCCACAAGCACTCACACACTCATACATACACACTCGCACACTCACACACATTCACACACACTCACACACATTCACACACACTCACACACACATTCACACACATTCACACACATGCACACACCCACTCTCACACTCATACTCACACATTCACACACACTCACAAACTCATACATACACACTCGCACACACACATTCACACACATTCACACACATTCACACACATGCACACACCCACTCTCACACTCATACTCACACATTCACACACACTCACAAACTCATACATACACACTCGCACACACACATTCACACACATTCACACACATTCACACACACTCACACACATTCACTCACACACATTCACACTCACACACATTCACACACGCACACACCCACACTCACACTCATACACACACTCACACACACTTTCACAGACTCACATACATATGACCCATATACTCACACACACTCTCCACATTCACACACATTCACACATTCTAACATACTCATATACACACACACATTCTCACATGCTCTCACACATACAAAACACTCACAGTCGCACACACATTCATACACACTTCCACACGCACACAAATTCATATGCACGCCACGCATGCACACTCACGCACACACAAAACACATACACACACAACTCACAAACGTGCACACACTCACACACATTCACTCGCACGCACCACACATGCACACACCCTTACACACTCACACACATACACACGCGAACTCTCGCAGACTCCCCACACGCGCAGTCTCACCTCACATATGCTCGCCTGGTGCTGACTCACAGCAGCGGCTACTCTTGCCTGTGGGCGGGGCTGGACACAGAGTGGTGGAGGGCCTGGGGGGTCACACGAGGTCCTGGGGGACCCCGAGCCCCAGAGAGCAAAGGGGGGAGGCGGAAGCTACAGAACAAAGGGAACAACGGAGCAAGGGGAGGGAGCCCGTCCTCAGAGGGGCCAGGAGGAGTGACCGGGGCCCGTGGCAGGGTAAAGGACCGGCCTGTGGCGAGGAGAGGGACCAGCCCGTGGAATGAGGAGGGACCGATCCGTGGCCATTGGCTTCTGGACTCCTGGGGTCAGTGGCAGTGGCTGAGGTCCCAGAACAGTCCGGGGAGGGACACCGTTGTTCGCCATGGACAGAAAGTGGTCTCGGGCAGAAGCTCGGGGAAGGACGCAGACCCCGGAATTTTACCTGAGCCAAGAGGCATCCAGACGACAGCCCACTCAGGCCCTGCGCGGCACCCGAGAGCGGGAAGGTGGCCAGGCCCCCTGGGGCCCCTGAGTGAGGGGCCTTGCTCCTCCTCGGGGCTCCCCAAGCTCTGGGCCCCACTGCAACCTGGGGCTCGTGTGCGGGCCTGGGCGCGAGGGGGAGCACACCCCTTCCCCAGCCCCTCCGCCCCAAACCCCATGTGGATGGAATTTAGATTTTCTGAGTCTCTGGATAAATTCCCTGAATGGTCATTTCCAGGCAAATACACTTTTCTGATGGGCCCTAAAATGATCGCCCGATTTACCTTTCCACAGGTATATATTTTCTGTTCTTTCTTTTCTATCTTTTCTATCACTCCAGGGAGAGCACAGCGGGTGGGGCGTTTCCCTTGCACCCGGCCAACCCGGCCGACCCAAGTTCGATTCCTCCGCTCCTCTTGGAGAGCCCAGTAAGTTACCGAGAGTATCTCGCCCGCACAGCAAAGCCTGGCAAGCTCCCCGTGACGTATTCGATACGCCAAACGCAGTCACAACAAGTCTCACAACAGAGACGTTACTGGGCCCGCTCGAGCAAATCGATGAACAACGGGAGGACAGTGCTACAGTGCTTTCTTTTCTATAATTTAATCTTCACTGAACATACCTGCCGGTGTTTTTTTGGTGCCCCAGTGATACTACACACACACCCAGGAGAATCTGAATTCATTAATCCGAGGACGATTTTAAGGGATTACTTCGTAATTCCAGAATTCTTGAAGAGTTGTCCACAGTTGACTGCATCTTTGGGCTGCCAAGGAGGTATACCCCAGTGGGGCAGTTTCCCTTAGCGCAGACTGTTTCGTTATGAAAATACTGACTGACTTTTCTGGACAGCCCGGTTGAAGTTTTTCTGTGATAAATTATATACAAAGAAAACTTCCATTGTGCTTAGTCTTCCTAAAAGTGATGCCCGTTTTGTGTGCATCCGAGGAAAGTCGATGCAGATGTCCAAGGGAAGGGAAATGCTACAAGGCACCAACTGTTTCTTTTTTTTCCTGTGGAGGGGTGAGGCTAAGAAGGGGGATCACTTGATATCCCGTTACTCATCGATTTGCTTGAGCGGGCGCCAGTTACGTCTCCATTTGTCCCTGTCATGTGCTCGTGTAGCCCAGTGGTGTCTGCTCAATACAGGAACACGAAGAGTCTCAAACCGTTTGTTCAAACCATTTGGACAAAGAAGTCTGACCATCTTATAGGTGGGTGGCTACACGATCTTTTGACGTTCCGTGGAATTCAGTCGGCAACGGCTCTAGTCCAGCGGACGTCTCCAAATCACATTACGTGTCCAGCTTATCTGATTTTTGACGCTTGGCAAACAAGACAGCATCCCCGATTCTTGATCGTCGATGGAGGTTGGAATTCCGAATTCTTTCTCTCATTTGAGTGAAACGTGATACTCCAAGCATAGCTCTTTTGATTCCTCTTTGGGAGACCCGAATAATGTTCTTATCCTGTTTTCGTAGGGCCCAGGTCTCTGAGTCGTATGTTAATGCAGGAAGAACAGTGGAGTCGAAAAGATGTGCTCGGAGCCGGAGGTTCTTGGTCCTCTTAGCTATTTCTTCGATGCTCGTGAAGGCGTTCCATGTCACTCTCTTCCTCCTGCGCAACTCAGGTGCCAGGTCATTCGTCATGTTGACTTCTTGACCTAGGTACACGTAACTGTTGCATTCGGAGATGGTCGTTCTGTTGAGAGAGAATGGAATGTCAGGAATGAGACCGTTTCTCATCAACATTGTCTTTGTGAGATTCAACTGCAATCTGACCTTTCCACGCTCATGGTCGAAGTTGGCCAGCATTTGTGCCGCTTGGCTAATGTTTGGTGTTATTAGAACAATGTCATCAGTGAAGTGGAGGTGGTGTAGTTGCCGACCATCTATCTTCACTCCCATTTCTTCCCATTCCAGTCATCGCATGATGTTCTCGAGGGTGGCACTGAAGAGTTCGGTGAAATGGTATTACCCTGCCAAACCCCTCTCTTGACATGAATGATCACTTCCTTGTAGAATGGTGAGATCCTGGTGGTGTATCCGTAATACAGCTCTCGGAGGATCCTGATGTATTGAGTATGAGCGTCCTGTTTGGCTAGGGCTTCGATGACTGCTTCTGTCTCAACAGAATCAAAGGCCTTCTTTAGATCGATGAATGTTAGACAGAGCGGCATCTTGAACTCCCGAGAAACCTCAATGAGCTTGGTCACTGTGTGGATCTGGTCAGTCGTGCTGAATCCTTTTGGAAAACCGGCTTGCTCACATGGTTGTCCATCTAGTGTTCTGCCAATCCTATTCAGGATGATTCGAGTGAACAGCTTGTAGACAACGGACAACAGGCAGATCGGGCGATAGTTGCCAATGTCATGGATGTCTCCCCTCTTGTACAGTACAACAGTTCTGCTAGTTTTCCACTGGGACGGAACCTTGCATTCAGACAGGTAGTGTGTGAAGAGCCGAGCCAGTGTACTGACGAATACTGATGGGAGATTCTTCAGGTGTTCGGGTCTGACCTTGTCTGGGCCTGGTGCTGTTCGTTTCATTACCGACAAAATGGCGTGTTGGACGGATTTCAGAAGGTAGAACATTGGGAGCAACATATCCATCCTGCGTAATTTGGTATGTGGGCAGTTGGATGTGGCTATCGACGAGATCCAAGTAGAGGTCATGCATAATCTCCATTGCCCTTCTGGAAGATGTGATAGATCCATCAGGACATTGGCGTGCAGTCATCTTGGTCTTGTAGTTGGCGAAGGACAGGCGGGTGTTGTGAATACTTTTCCCTGCTTCTGCTGCATTGGCCAGCACTGCTGCTACAAGATCATTGTCGGCGATTTTAATGCCAAGATAGGACCAAGAAGATCTCCCGAAGAACTCCACATCAGGACCCGTGGCCTAGAAGAGAACAAACAGGGTGAGAGACTGTTTGAATTCATCATGTCGACCCAAACCATCCATGGTAACTCACAGTTCCAGAAGACTGAATCTAAACATTGGACATGAGAGTCTCCTGGTGGACAGTTCAACAACGAAACTGACCACAGCATATTCAATCGACGGTTTTGCCTGACTGATGTTGCTGTTGTCCCAAAATTCCAAACGGGATCGGACCACCATATCCTTTGCACAGAATTCTACTTCACGGAGTAGGGAGAAAAGCCTGCAAAGTTTAAGAAGAGAACTCCCAGAACAACCACCAACTGGGAGCTCTTTGGCACTATTTTGGCAACATGGGAAGAATCCATCGCTGACAACATCGACGAGGAATGTGGTCGATTGGTTCAGCACCTCCATGATTGTTTGAGGAACGCTGAGAGAGGGAAAGCCACAAAAAGACGCCTGTCTTCGGAAACTCTCAAGTTCATTCGCCACCGTGGCTTGGCGCGAGCCTCAGGCAACCACAAGCTAACATCCGAGCTCACAAAGCAGTGCAGAGAAGCGATAACGGAAGACCTCAAATAAGGGGGATACTGAAACTTTTTTTTTCTTTTTTTGGGTCACACCCAGCGATGCACAGGGGTTACTCCCAGCTCTGCACTCAGGAATTACTTACTCCTGGCGGTGCTCTGGGGACCCTATGGGATGCTGGGAATTGAACCCGGGTCGGTTGCATGCAAGACAAACGCCCTCCCCGCTGTGCTATCACTTCAGCCCCGGGACACCGAAACTTTTAAGGAAAGTTTCGATTCTCTGAAAAGAAAGTTTAAGAAAAGTTGTGACCGCTACAGAAAGCTCCTAATGAAAACACTGTGGAGATTTCTCGAACCATCAGATGTCTTGGAGCACCTGTGCGTGTAATCAGGCCCACAACTGAGAAGGGGTGTGTGGTGGTCCTGTCACCTATGAACAGGGCATGGCGGGATGCCAGCTGTGCCGTAGGTTCTCCACGACAGTGCCCACACTGAGACATCACCTCTGGGAGCTCCCTATAGAACCGTACGGAACTATGGTAGGTCTGGTGGCTCTGTTTTCGGGTAGAACACCCCCAGCAGGGTCCCCGCAGGTACCTGCATGCCCCAATAATAATGCGTGGCCACGCAGCCTTATTCTCACGGATGAAAGGCGTGAGCAGCCGAGAGCTCCTGGACAGAAGGATGGAGCCAGGCACTCCAGACAAATCTCATTCAAGCAGGCCGCGACAGGCGGCACACACACCCACCATACGGGGCTGAGTCTGTTCCGTAGATGAAGAAACAAGCCGTGGCAAACGCCAGATCCTGCTCAGAACTGCCCATGTGAGCCCTGGAGGGCCACCGGGCGTGGCGTGGCATGGCGTGGCGTGGCGGGCGAGGGCTCTTTCTCCAGCAGGAAGAAGGCTGTCATGAGTGGGAGCGGCAGATAGCAGTGTGTGGCCCCCGGAGGCTGGTTGGAATGGTGACTTCTCCAGAGTCTTCACTGCCACCTGAAAACTCATGCTGAAAAGGAAGAAACCAACTGGAATCATCTAAATCCAGTTGAGATGTGGGTCTTGACCTGTCTACATACTTGTTGGCATCGTTTTATTAAGAACATGTGGAAAAGGCAAACGGAAGAAATCTCTGACGGGAACCCCCTATCCTGGAGGAGTCTGGGGCCTGTCCTGGGAGCCCGTCCTGGGAGCCCGTCCTGGGCCCTGTCTCGCTCATGTCCACATTCCATGGCCACTGTGAGGTCTGTTGCTATGCCCAGCCACAGCTGGCAGGAGGTAAAGGTAAAGGTAAAGGCCCTCCCGTTGATCGTCGATTTGCTCGAGCGGGCCCAGTAACGTCTCCATTGGAGACTTTGTTGTTACTGTGTCTGGCATATCGAATACTCTCGGTAGCTTGCCGGGCTCTCCGAGAGGGGCGGAGGAATCGAACTCGGGTCGGCCATGTTGGCCGCTTGTAAGGCGAAAGCCCTACCACTGTCACCAACATCATGTGTGCTCCCCTAGACGTGTGTGTTCACTTAAAATTCTCCTTTATATTTATGTCACCCCGTGCTCTAAAAATATTCGTAGCTCACTCGTGTTACTTAAAAAGTTTTTTAAAAAATCGCCATGCATTACAGAATCACAAAGTTTTTCATTTCCAAGTTGCAGACATGCACTGTTCCCACAGCGACCACTTCCCACCTCCAAAGTCCCCAGCCTCCCTCTGGGCGGGCACGTCCCCTCTGCCTTTGTCCGACCGATTCCTTCCCTAAATGATCCCCCACCTCCGACCCGCTGAAGACCACTTCTCCCGCTCTTCATTTCTAGTACCTGGGGGGCTTTGATAGCCCCTTACAGTTCCGTTACAAGCCACGGAGGAGAGAGATCGCTCTGTGTCTGACTAACTTCACCCAGCGTGATGCTCTCCTGATCAGCCACGCCGTGGCGAATCTCCTCGCTTCTGGCATTGCCTTGTGTGTGGGCTTTGGTTTCTCTCTCCACTCACTGCCTGTTCTTGGGCAGCCGGGTTGTTTCCAGAGTTTGGTCACTGTGAAGCTCATTCATTTTCACTGTGGTCTTGAATGTTGCTTTGAGGGAGTATGTTCGCAAGTGTGTGTCCAGCTCCGGGAAATGGACACTGAAGTTGTTTCCAATAGGCATTGAGAGCCCTACGCCTGTGACGAAGAGCCCCTTGGAGTGAGCAGTCCTGTATTACTGCAAAGACCCTGGCGGGCTGGGCACCTGATGTCCATGGGACGGACATACACAAGTACCTTAGCCAGGGAGCAACGAGTCACTTCTGAAGTGCTTGCTCCAGCCACTGTGGCCATCCGCAGCCTGTGAGTCTTCTCACCGACCCACAGCCTTTGCCCAAGGAGGTGGCATTGAACGTCCAAAAGTTCGCCAGTTCAGTGCCGACACGGCCCCAGCTTCTCGACCTCTGTGGCCCCTCACTCACTCACGGCGCAGGCGTTTCTGCAAACGTCACCATCTCCGTGGCTCTGTCTCAGCTGAGCCTTGTCACACCCCCGCCCCCGCAGCAGAGCCATGGTACCAGTATGCTAGGATTCATCTATGCGTATTTGATAAGATTTTGCTTTTTGTAAGAACGCTACAATGAACATGTGTGTATGAGTCTTTGGTGCACACGTGTAAGCGCTTGCTGTTGGTTGCTTCTACCAGAAGCAAGCGGCGGAGCCCGAGGCTGTGTGGACGGACCCCTAAGAGGCTTTTAAAAGAGGAGGGTTTCAGGGTGGGACGCATGCCTTTCTACCCCCCGGGCACCAGCGTGACAGCCGCGCACTCCGGATTCTCATCTCCTCTCTGTTCTCCTCCCCTCTCTAGTCTATCCCCACTCGGTGTTGTTCTTCACTTGATCCCTCTGGACTGGCGTTCAGGCTGTATTTTATTTTATTTTATTTATTTATTTATTTATTTTGCTTTTTGGGTCACACCTGGCGGTGCTCAGGGGTTACTCCTGGCTCACGCACTCAGGAATTGCTCCTGGCGGCACTCGGGGGACCATATGGGATGCTGGGAATCGAACCTGTGTCGGTCATGTTGGCTGCGTGCAAGGCAAACGCCCTGCCCGCTGTCTATCGCTCCAGCCCCACCAGGCTGTCTTTTAAATTGGATTTCAGGTCCACTTCCATGAGTGCTGGCGAGAGTGTGCGCCTCCTCCACGACGGAGCCCTTGGACAGACTCGCGTGAATGGCCTTTGCACCCCGGGCTTATTTTCCTTACTGGTTGATAGGAATTCTTTTACAAATTCCAGACATAAAAGTGCCACAGAGCTCCGTGAATTACTTTTCTGCTCTTCGTGCTGCTTTAATGCACGAAATTTTGTAATTGCAATAAATTCCGGTTTATCGATCCTCTGGTGTGCACGGAAAGGTTGGCTTGAGAAGCGCTTCTTGGAGCCCATCCATCGAGCTATTTTTGTGAGCGATTTTCTAGATTCTTCATTGGTTTACCCTTTCTGTTTCTGTTTATGGCTGATTTGGGAACTGAGAACGCGTGAGCTCATTATACATATATTAACAACTGTGCTCAAAGGGGCAGGAGAGGGGACAGACGATGGGCACTTGCTTTGCAAGCAGTTGACCCGACTCCATCCCTGTCATAGGGTCCTATGGTCAGATGGTCCCCGAACTCCCGCAGGAGTGAGCCCTGAGCACAGCCAGGAGTGAGCCCTGAGCACTGCTGGGTGAGGCCTCCCAAAACTTTAAAAATTATGCTTGGAAGGACCAGAGAGATAGTACAGGGTTAAGGTGCTTCCCCACACGTGACCCTAGGTGCCTTCTGTGGCCGTGGAGTGCCCCCGGGAGAAATCCCTGAGCAAAGAGCCAGGGTGGACGTTGGCCCCAGCACTGCCAGCGGGTGTGGCACGAAAATCAAAATGGAAAACAGTTGTGTTTGGAAATATTCGTGATAAAACTATCAAAGAATACTCCCTGTGTCTTTGTCGAAGCCTCAACGGAGTGTTTCGGGCCATCCACAGGGGACATTCTGGTGATGCAGGCATCTCGAGACGGGGCCTGCGCCTCAGTGTCCAGGCCAGTGCCGTGGCTCTCGGGCGGGGCCATGCCGGGTCTCAGGCCCATGGACGCCAGGAGCGTGCTTGGCCGTGGGGTCACGGCCTCTCGGCCTCTCCCAGATGTGTCAAGTGCTGACTGCACATTTATCACATTTGTGCATAGTAAGTGATGTGAGTTTGCAGTTTCAACATCCAATATTTAGTGATTAAAATTACTTTATCTCTGTTTTTTGAGGGTCCGCTGCCGTTACTCATGGTATAATATCTCTTTGAATAGATTTTATGAACTAACTTTTTGTTGGGGTATATAAACTTATACCTTGGTGAAACTGGCCCGTGAGAGCCCGTTCTGGCCCAGTCTTAGTCTCGGGGTCTCTTGGAGAAAAGGCCTCTACAGTTCCATACATGAATTAAAGGGCATTGACTCATGCTGTGTGGAGTTATTCCTGGGAGGTTTAAGTCATCTTCTCCTCTCAAGTTTGATAAAATTCACTAGAAAACCATCTGGACCTGGTGTCTTCCTCTTTTTTTGAGGGGAGCCTTTTAAATATTGATTTAGTTTTTAAAGGTCAAAAGAAACCCTTTCAGCCTTTTTATTCCTGAGTCAAGTTTTGGTTAGAATTTTTTTTCTAGAACCCATTTAATTTAAATTTTTATGTGTACTGCTACCAAATTGTTTGTGGCTTTAAATATATGTGTGTGTGTGTGTGTGTGTATACACACATATATATGTATACCTTTAAAACATTAAGAAATACTGTGTGTTCTCTTTTTTTCCTCACATTTGGGGCCCCCTCTGGGGTGCTAAGGGTTTAGGCTGGGCTCCAGCCCCTCACGAGCCTTTTCAATACGTTTTAAAATTCCCAAAGAGAACGGCTTATTCCTGGTTGAGCTCCGAGTTTATACATGTCTTCCTGATTCACATTTGTATGATGACGATTTTCTGTAAGACTCACTGAAATCTGTTTTTACGGAGCTTGGCCTGGGCGCTTTCCACGAATGTTCCATTGGTGGTAGAGACTGAATTTTTAGGTGTTTTTCTTTATTGTGTCTTTGTGCTGGTTTATGGCACGAGGGCCTCTCTGGGGCTACTGGCCGGGCCACGCCAGGCCAGGGCTTGAGCCTGGGGCTCCAGTACTCAAAACGTAAACTCGTCTCTTGGGTGTCTCCTCCTGCTGTGGGTGCAAGGGTTTACAGCTGCCGGGCTCCCGGGTGTGGAGGCTCCATCCTCCTGGCTGATCTCCCCGGAACTGGGTTAAAGTCCAAGGGATGCTACAACCCCTCGCTAGCAGGTGAATGTGTACATTTCTGGTAGGAGAGGGGGCAAAGTTTCTCTTGCCACTTGAGCGATTCCCTCCTCAGAACTGTGGTGTATTCCCACCCTCCTGGAAGCAAACACTCATCGGAAAGCGTTTCTCTCTGCTCTCTCCCTAAATAACGCCGTTACTATTGAATATGATTTCATAGATGCGTTGTAATTACTTTAAACGTTTCCATTTTCAGCATCAATAACCAGATTTTAAATTCCGGATTATTTTTTTGGGGGGCTGGGCACACAGTGGTACTCAGGACTTACTCCTGGCAGTGCCAGGGATTGGGGGAAACATCCATGGTTCTGGGGACTCACCCGAGGGCTCCTGAGTGCGAGGCAAGTGACTTATCTCCTGCAATACGTCTCTGGCCCCTAGTTGAGATCTGTCCTTTGCTTCCTTTCTTGCTATTAGTAATTTATTTACCTTGGGCTTATTTAGCTTTAGTTTTTTTCTCTTAGGCGATATTTCCATCTTGCCTTAAAATCCAAATTTCTTTATCGGATAATTATTTATCAGACACACATCTTTGATTTTTTTTTCTAGCAGTTTTATGGACAATTTGTAGAAAATTTGTCATGCCCGTTAAGCTCAAGAAAACGTAAAGTTAATTTCTCAGCCCTTGTCTAGAGCAGAGACCCTGCCCAGCCCTGGCTCACGCTGTCCAGCCTCACATGGACCCCCAGTGCTGGCCCTCTGTGCTGGACTCCCCCCCCCACCTGCACCCCTGCACGATTTCCTTACATTCATTCATCTCGGGCGGGGGCTGGGGGGTGGACCACCCCCAGCTCTGCTCAGGGTCCCACCTGAGCCAAAGGCAGCCGAGTCACAGACCTGCCCCCGAGACCACCTGAGCCCGTGTGGCCGGGTGGAAGGAGTCATTGATCTGTCACTGTGGTACCTCCGAAGGGGCGGCCACAGCTTCTGCCTGTGGTTTGGGGTCTCGGGGCACTGGAGTGAGGTGGTGAGGGGTGAGGCGGCCCTGGGGCCCTGGGAGAGAGTGGGTGCGTCACTCTCCCACGGCTGGCCCCTCGACAACTGTGGCCACCGTGTCTGGGTTCGAGAGGGAAGGCGGTTCTGCCTTGGGGTTTGGGCAGAGCACGTCACCTTTGGGGGCACAGAGACGTCACAGGCTTAGGAGAGATGAGCTCAGGGTTGGGGGAGGCAGGGTGGGGGGACGAGGCCAAGCCCCTGCCCACAGGGGTCAGGGCAGGACGCCCGGGGATCCTGTTACCAGGAGGCGGTTGCCGGTCACTGCAGCTCTCCTGGCACCGCTGGGGGGGGAAGTAGAGCATCGTGAGGTCTTCACAGAATCAAGATATTGGGCGGGATCTGGGCAGGGCCCCCCGCCGCTTGCTAATGTAATGTAGCCATTACGGCAATAAATGTTTCTAATAAAGTATGAAAATAGAGTGTTTGCTTTGCTGCTTGTACGGACTCTCGTTTCTCTTTTATGATACTGAAGCTGACATTTGCTTACCCTTTATCGGTGGAATATTTAATCAAGACCAATCGTGAAGAAGCAAGAGGACGAGGAATTCTGATTTTATTTCAAACCTCACCCAGGAACGGGCTGGGAAACTGGGCGCGGCGTGGAGCGTGTGAGGGTGTGAGAGAGCACGGCCACCGAGGGCCTCGCCTGGGGGATGGACCCCTCCCACCTGATGGACACCTCGCACCATGCCCCAGGAGGTTAGGCTAGAGCTCAGGGTCAGACAAGGTCATGCAGTTCTACACAAACACCTTCATCCCCCCAGGATGACCCAAGTCCCTCTGGGTGCTCCATGGTCGTGTTGCCTGAACTCCTTGCCCATCACTGTGTTCACACCTTGCAGGTCACCGTGTCTGGGGACGAAATTTCACTGTGTCTGGGGATGAAGGTTCACTGTGTCTGGGGGCGAAGTTTCACTGTGTCAGGGGGCCAAGGTTCACTGTGTCTGGGGGCAAAGGTTCACTGTGTCTGGGAAGGAGGTGTCAGAGGTCAGTGTGCTGGCAGTTTGAGGTAGAGGTCAGTGAGCGTGGGGCCGAGAAGGTGGAGGTCAGCTATTCTGGGTCTGGGGTCAGGAGCAGATGCTGTGGGCTGCTTAAAGGCTGACTCAGAGCTGCTGTCTGCTTCCGGCCTCCTTCCTGCACTGCTGTGTGACTGGTCTCTGGGCCCGGAAGCCCAGAGCATTGGGAAAGACCCCCGCTGACCACCAGCAATGACTCTGTCAGTAAGGTCACCCTCGGAATTCCGGGGCTGGTCTCCGGGGACATGCGTCAGCCCATCCTGCCCCACGAGCAGAGCCCGCGGTCACTCACTGGGTGCTGAGTCTCCATCACAGCAGGCCGCGTCCCCTGGACATGGCTCCCTTGACCTCAGGGTCTCTGACCAGCACTGATGTCTGCACCCCTGAGCACCCATCAGCGTGGGCTACCAACCCCCAGCTCAGCCGACTGCGCTTCGAGACCAGCTCCTGCTAGTGGCTTCCCACACCGAGCGGGCCTGGTTTGGTGGTGCCAGCGTGCAGCGGACCCCAACAGCTACGCCCAATCCGTGCTCTGTGCCCGGCCTTGCTGGGGCTGCCTCAGCCCACACAGGCCTATGTGCTGTCAGCTGTAGGCTCTGTGTGACCATCTGGGCTGTGTGACCGTCCGGCGCCCCAGACCCAGGAGGTGCTTCCCGGCACCTCAGCTGCAGACGAGCCTCCCCTTCCTGAGATTCCTTTAGACCCCAGGGCAGCTGCATCCCCTACGCGCCAGGACCCCCGCCTCTGCCAGGCAGCCCCGAGGCCCTCTGGAAGGACCAGGGCAGCCCTGGGCCGGGAGCCCCCTGGGGCCCAGGCACCATGGGAAGTGACCCCTGCTGGTCTCTGCGGACTGTCCTGACGGCCTCGACCCACCAGGCAGGGGGACGTCACCTTCCCTCTGCCGGGCCAGAAGCCCGAGCTTTGCACTGGAGGCTCACGGGAGGTCGGGCTTGATCATTGCATCAAGTCCTGAGCCACCACTCGGGCCTGGCCATGGACCAGGACACAGGAGCACGTGCAGATTGAGGCCTTTGCGTGGGAAAGAGCAGCTGGTGAGGGCCAGTGAATCCTTCAGCTCTGCCAGAGAGTCCTTAGACTGGGCCCTTGATTGTGGTGCAGAGACAAGACACCTGAGGACACCAGACCTTCCGTGGCTCACCTCTGGGTGACACGTGGGTCCAGCCCCACCCCGGGTCCCTGGTTGGGCATCAGCCCCCAGGACTCGACAGGAACGGTCCCCTCCTGGGGGATCGCAGCTCCGGGGCTCTGAGGTAAGGGGCTGGGCGCTCCTACGGTCCCAAATCTCCACAAATCCTCAGCTTTCTCGGGGGTGCCCGACTCCACCCTAGCCTGCAGTGTGGCCTGTCACTGGAGACCCGAACCATTGTTCTAAGACCCCCGACCTGACAGCCGGGGCCCCTAACGGGGAACCAGGTCCCCATGTAGGTGAGGAAACTGACCCCAGATACCTTTGATACACACACACACACACACACACACACTCACACACACTCACATGCACACATGTAACTAGGCCTCTCTGGGACCACTCAGGGCCACACTCAGCACTAGGGCCCCCTGGGGCAGCCTGCTGGGGGCCAGGGTCCCCCCCCCATGCCTGTCGCTGTTGCCATGAGAACCCCTGTTCTCTCCTGGGATGCATCTGGGCACTGAGCAGGAATGAGGTGTTCGGGCCCATTCCAGGGGGGCAGGGGTCCCCCTGGCTGAGCAGCCCTGGCCCCAACAGGAACCCAGAGAACTCCCTGTTCTTCCCAAGTCCACTGTGCCCCCCACCCACTCTCGGCCCAGCCCAGCGCCCTCCCTCTGCCAGTCTGGGCTCCGAAGGCCTACCGGGGGGCCGAGGCACAGGAGACAGGCGCTGTGGAGAGACAGTACAGAGGTGAGGGTGGGCGCCTTTAGGACAGGACACGTCAATGGCAAGAGGACCTCATGGGAGAGGCCGAGGTGTCCAGGGCTCTCAGGCATGGGGGCAGCATGAGGACGCTGGTGACAGGGCTTGGCCAGGGGCAGGGGCTGGAGCTGGTGGGGTGTGAGCCCAGCGGTCAGCCCAGTGTGAGGGGCTGGAGCCTGGCAGGTGTGAGGGACACATTTTGCAGGTGACCTTGGTCAGAGGCTCGGCCTAGAGCAGTGGACGGGCTCTGGAAGGTTCTCCGTAGAGTTGATTTAAATAAAGAAGATGGTGCCAGGGAGTGGGGGTGGGCCTCACCCAATCTGCCGTAAGTTTTAAGAACAAAAAGCCGAGATTTTGGGGAAAGGAATTCTGTGGCCAACCAGGCCCCCTGCCAGCCTCCCAGGGGCTCCATCACCACAGTCTCAGGGCTGGTCTGTCTCTCTGCACACGCATGCACGCACACGGGTGTACACAAACACGTGCACACATCCAACTACACGTGAACACACACGTCCACATGCACGAAGCTTATACAAGCACATGCCCAAGGCGTACACGAACACGTGTGTGCATGCATGAATAGACAGGCACTCACGCGTGCGCACACATGCACACACATGTGCACACACAATTTGACATACACATAGGCACACAGGGGCACACACGCATACAGACAGGCACACACACACACACTCATACCGCACACCCTGTCTGGTGTTTCTGCTTCTCAGCACGCCCCACACCTCATGGGGATCCGATGTGAAGAACTGGGCTGAGAGGCGTGTCCAGCCAGCCCGTGACCACCCCTCGCCCCTGCCCTGGTGTTGGTGGCCGCCCCGGGCCTGGCTCTGAAATGCTTCATCCCAGACGCAGCCGCCCGCCCGGGACGTGGGGGCTCTTGGGAGCCAAGCAGGGTCCGGGCCGTGAGGACTTGGGCAGGGCCCCGACACCAAGCCCACCCTCTCTCGGCTGTACTGCTGTGCGGGCCCACACAGCCCCCCGGGGAGCTCGGCGATTGCTCCTGTCAGGTCTGGAATGCCTTTGAACACCACCCTGTCTTCTGGGAGCCGGGACGCCCTGCTGGGGGGGATTAGCGAGGGGCTTCTCGGGGAAGGAGCCCGGGGGGAGGGCGCTGCCCGGGACCAGCACCCGCGCCTTTGAAGAGCGCCTGCGTCTAACCCAATCTGTCATCTGGGCCGCACTGGGAAGGGGGGTCCCGAGCCCCCATGTGGAAGAAATTCCGCACTCCGAGTTGCCAGGCCGGGCCCCTCCGAGCTGTCTGCGCGCGCCCTGACAGCAGAGACGAGGAATTTTGATTCTAGCCATACCAGGCTGAAGACACACATGGTAATTGTGGTGCGTAATTACCACGGGGGTCCCACGAGAGCCACAGAGGGTCCCCCGGGATCTCACAGGAATGCCGTTCTGACTCCAGCCAAGTGCAGTTGGGCCATTTGTCTATAAATCTCCCCAATCCTGAGGCTCTCCCCGTCAGCGCGGTGCGGCTCTCGGCATGGCGGCTGTCGAGGCCCACTCGGCCCCGCGGGGCCAAACATCTGCGGGCGATAATGGACCCGCAACAGCAGGAGGGGAGGGCCCAGCTGTGCGCCACTCGTTAGGGGTGTTTTACCGAGTTAGCACAGATGATCATCCGAGACAGGGAAGCTCCCAGGCCCGTCCGGTGCCTGAGCTCTGACGGGCCCGCAGTCACAGGAGTGGGTGCCGGCTGTCCATGGCAGGGCACGTGGCTCAGGCCCAGCGTCCACTCTGAGTCCGGAGAGCACCGGGTCCTAGCCCTCTGGGCATACACGCGACAGGTTCCGCTCCCATCCACATCATTGCTCCGCTCCTTCCATCCAGGGTCTGTCATTCATCTTGGGGTACAAGGCCCTGAAGGCACAGACAGGCCTCTCCGAGGGCCAGTGACCCTGCGGGGCTCAGGGGAGTGGGGCTGGGTGAGGAGGCGGAAGGACGTTCAGTCCAGCTGCCCGGCCCATCTCCAAACAAAGTGCTCCCCCATGCCTCAGTCTCCCCAAGAGAAAGCAGAGCCTCCAGGTCAGACAGAAAAGGGGATCAGGCCACTGGCACCTGCCAGGAGGGGTCAGAGGTGGACGGCTCCGCTCTGGAGGGGGGAGTCTGGACTCCGCAAGGCACGGTCCACTTACCCTCCACACCCCAGACCCCCCATGGCTGCGTCCTGCCTTCCCACCCTACCCGGATGTTACCACCCACACCTGTCCCTGTTTCATACTCACAGCCACCACCGACCCACCCCGCTTGGCTCCTGAGAGCCCCCACGTTCCGGGCAGTCGGGTCGGCTGCCTCTGGGATGAAGTCTTCTAGAGCTAGGCCCGGGGGCGGCCACCAGCGCCAGGGCAGGGGCAAGTGTTGGCCACGGGCTGGACTGCACACGCCGCTCAGCCCACTTCTTCACATCGGATTCCCATGAGGCATGGGGCGTGCTGAGAAGCACAAACTCCAGGCAGGGTGTGCGGTGTGAGTGTGTGTGTGTGCCTGTGTCCGTCAGCGTGTGTGCCCCCGTGCGCCTCTGCGTATATCACAGGACTCACACCAGGCCCCCTGCCAGCTCCTCAGGGGCTCCTCACCACAGTCCCAGGGCCGGTCTGTCACAGTGCACATGCATGTACACAGGTGTACACAAACACGTGCACACACACTACACGTGAACACACAGTTCTACATGCACGATGCTTACACAAGCACATGCCCAAGGCATACATGAACACATGTGTGTGCATGCATGAATAGACAGGCACTCATGCACACACACACACACACAGGTGACCCATCCCTCACCCACCCCCGACACCCCCCAACACACCCCTCACCCACTCCTAACCCACCCCATGCCCCACCCACCCAATCCCCAGTCCCATCACGCTACAGTGCGTCTTTCTATCCTGCTTCCACGCCCCTCCCCATCCTCCCCCACCCCATCCTGCCCCTCCCCATCCTATCCCGCCCCATGTCTATCCATTTTAACTCCACGTTTCCATCCAGAGCTGTTGAGTGTCTTTTGTCAACTCCAACTTGACTCAACATGCGATACGGTACATAAGAAAGGAGAAACAGAACGCTGGGCTATGGTTCCCTGCTCTTGGAGTGCTAGGAACTAAGGGCAACTGAGGCTTACGTCAAGTAAATATGGATGCCCAGGGGTGAACATTATTTTAGAGTCCATTAACTCCCATGTTACATAGCACAGCACGAACTGTCTTCCCGTGTCTATACAAAAGGGACATTGGTAAATAAACCATACAGTGGACATAAAGGAAAGAGGAAAAGCAGTATAAGATGATTAGTTGTGCCTCAGTTGCTCTGTTGTGGGAGTGACTCCATAGAACTTAAGCTCCCTGCGGGAGCAGCAAAGTGTCACCCAACACAGAGCCGTGTCTAGAGTCTCATACTTATGGCCCTTTCCAGTCCAGCCCAAGCCACTTCCCCACCACTTCCCTAACCACGTCATGCTCACATCTCTATCTGCATTATGACGTGCTGACATGCATGACCGCAGTCACGGCTGGCCTGGGGCTCTGTGTCGAGACCCAAATGCTGTTACTGCTGGGGAGGCAACGGTCAGATTGGCAGGACAGCCGGAGGGGCTGGTCCCTAGGAGGTTTCCTAACGAAGCCCCCAGAAAACCCCACGGTCATGTGAACTGTTGAACTGGGACTGTCAGATTAGGACACCGTTCATTTGGTCACCACAAATAGCTATCTCCCACGCCCATGGTTGACCAGTTGGCTACCCGTCGCAGATCTTGGCAAAGCTTAAACATTAGAAACCCACAGTGAACTTGGAAGAAGTTTCCCGCCACCACGAATCTCCCACAGTCTCCCATAGTCCCTTTCCCCATCACCCTCGTCGCTCTCATGCAAATCCTCATCTCAAGGATCTATGCCACTTTGGAAAAGTCAGCAGAAGGTTCAGGAAGCCAAAGGTCCTTCATTTGAGAGAGCCCCAGGGCTGCCCCAGCACCACTTGGAAAGGGAACATGATGTGGAGGTGTTTCCTAGATCGTCTGCCAAATCAACTCCTTCCCCTGAAACACCCTTTGGAGAATGTCAGGGATCTTTGTGCCAGGAGCCATCACTTATTACTAAGATCTATCCCATAATCTACTATTAACAAAATTTAGTGTTTTCACTGTCATAAATTAAAATATCCAAAATAAAAATGAATAACTCCTAAGTAGACCTTGGTGGAGATTTTTATTCCTCAAACAAATCTCTTTGTGAATATTTATTATTCTTGCATTGGACGCCAACTGAACTCATTTGGGGAAGAGAAATTGTGAATTTAAGAAGAGCTGAATATCTGCCCTTCTAAATAAGCGGGAAGACTGGCAGAGACATGACCTGCTCTCACCAGGAGCCTGATCCAGTCGCACGTATTGATGGACAATTCTTCTCTGCATTGATTGATTGGGAATCGTTTCTGGAATCTCCAGTGCCGGTCCCTGCCACGACGGACAGGGATGAAGAGAATGTTCTTGGTGCACTGGAGGGACACATCTGAAGTGATACGTGTTCCAGACTTTTCCACGGGGGAGGTGATAAAACATTTAAGCTCATTCCTATCAGAAGATTTGTCCCGTGTGGTCCAAGGTTGGAATCTGCCTTGGAGAAGATCGAAATTGGTTTGGTCCCCCGAGTGACTGATCAATGCTTTCCCACACGTTCTCCCGCGGGGGGAGAGGTCACTCGGGGACTTTCCCACGAGCTTCCCTCTCTTGAGTTGTCTTCAGATGCCCCGGCCCAGGGGAGGCAGGGGCTGGCATTGCCTGGTCTCCGTTGTGGAATGTCGGCTGCCCATGAGGGAATCTTAGGACGCTTCGCAGCAAGGGACCCAACTTGGCTTGTTGGCCAGCGATGACTGTGGTTGCCTTGAGGTAAACCTTGGCCAAGGAATGTCCCTTCTGTTTTATTTGTGGGCAGAGAGTGCCAGAGGATACGACTGGCTTCCAGCACTCTGATTTCTACAAATGCTGCGGCTTGTCCGTGGGGTGACACGGAAGGAGTAATTTGGTCAGAGGCTGTCAATTAAAACTCTCCTAGCCTGCTCTTATTTTTCTCCTTCACAGGATATAGTTTTCCCTCGGTGTTTCCACAAATATGTAGAAAATGTTGGCAGAAAGAAATACAGTCAAATATTTATCTTGTATTTGACAACATCAAGAGTTTCTCGAGTGCTTTTGTTGTTTTAATTTTAGGGTTGTGGTCTGTTGGTCCATGTGAATGAAAGAAAAATCCTCTGTGGGAAAACTGATAGGATGTTTTAAAAGTGAAAGAAAAAAAACAAATAAACTTTAATATGTACAATCCGTATTCCCGACCCTCTTCTTAAAACGTGCAGTAACATTTCTGGAAGTTGTGAATCCCTGAACCTTGGCAACGGTTAGCCCTGGGCTTGGGAACCAAGATGGTGGCAGCATGGACATGGGCAGTGCCTCCCCCAACCCCCAGGGGTGGGCGAGCTTTGTCCTGTGTTGACAGACACACTCCCATCAGGAGGGAAATAAGCCCCGATTTTCACCTTCCAGAATGATCTGTTCCCTTTGTGCTGGGTAACCTCATTAGCGGATCAATGCTTATCCAGTGGGGGCCTCTGGGCACCAGGGGCCGAGCTGGGGACAGTATCTGGTTCCTAGATCAGCTCGGCACACGGCTTCAAGCGGCACTCCTTGAAGCTGTGCCCACACCGAGTGCTTGCTTCACGAACCTGCCCACGGGAGGCGGGAACTGGCTGCCCCTGTGAGTCCCCTCACCAATGGCTCCGAACCCCCCGGGAAGACCCTGTCTGAACACAGCCTTCCACTCCAGCCTGCTGTCAGAAGTTGGGGCTCCCTGAAGGGATGCAGGAAAGCCCACCCCCTCTCCCAACTGGCCAAACCCACCGTCCTACAGGACCTGCTCCCATCCCCCAGTAGGTGACCCCCAGCTCCCCAAGGGCTGGTGCAGACTGGACACTGTGAGCGGGACAGGCAGGAGCAGGCGAGCTCCTGAACTGGGGTGGTGGGTTTCTGGGAAGGGCCTCAGTGGGCCCAGGAGGGCTGGAGCCCAGGGAAGCTGGGCAGAGCCCCTGTTGTGTCCAGGACAGACCTTGTAATAGCAAAGCCAGGGTAAACACCTGTTAGACCCCCACTCTCACAGACGAGACCCTTTGTAGATTTTTTTGTGGGGTGAGGGGCACACCCAGCAGTACTCAGGGCTTAGTCCTGGCTCTACACACTGGAGTCACTCTTGTCGGTGCTCAGGGGACCATGGGGGGTTCTGGGATTTAGCCGGGCTCTGCCTTGTTCAGAGCAAATGCCCACCCCTCCCACTCCAGCTCCCCACCACTGTGTGTCTGGGGGAAAGATTCCTGGTTTCTCCCCTGCTGGAGGGAAACTGAGGCCCCCCAACCTCTTTGCCCTACTGATGTGGCCCCTTCAGAAAGGAAATGATGCTGAACCCTGGACTCGACCTTCTCTGAGCAAGCGGTGAGCACCCCAATTGTACCAGAGGCAACTACCACCCCTGGCTGGTTCTGGACCCCCCCCCACCCTGGGAAATATAGGTCTGGGGTTCAGGTTACTAGCCAGAAAACCAGGTGACCTTCATACTCCCTCCCATACTCAGTGTCCTACTCCCAGGAGCCCCGCTAATGGGAAGGGGCAGGGAGGTGGAGTGTGTCCACACGCCCCATGCCCCTGTGAAGACCCCCCAGGCCTGGAGAAACACCATGGTCCCCGTACTACCCCCTCCTGTAGGATTCCCCAGGACATAGTCACAGAGCGTCTGTCCGTGCTTCCTGGGGACACCGGCACCCCCTCAGGGGAGGTTGGCTGGGCCGTGGCCATGGCTGGGCTGCGAGGGTGAGGCAGAGAGCCACCACAGCCAGTCCTACCCTGTCCCTCTGTGCAGGGACAGGCTCTGTCCTTGCACACCTTCTCCTGCTTGGGGACGATCCACTTACCTGTCAGGGTCCAGGCAGCTGGCCAGTCACACAGTGCACAGATTTCAGTCAAGAGCCCGGGGAAGAGAACATCCGACCACAATCTCCAGAATAGCCCGACTCTGGCCCCCAGAAGTCATCCGGGATTGCACATAGAGTCAACCATGCCAGGGCTGGCGAGGTGACACACAGGCTAACTTGTCTTGCTTGCAGATGACCTGGGTGCAGTTCCGGCGCCATGTTTGGTCCCTGGGGGAACTGCCAGGAGCTGTCTTTGAACACAGGGCCAGGTGCGCACACACGCACATCTACACTCTGACAGCCAGGCCAGGGGCTGAGAGCGAGGGCGCCCTGATGCCGTGGGTGAGGAGAAAGAACTCTGCCTGCGTCCTCCCCAGCTACGGCATTCTGCCCGGGGCCACAGAGACTTGGCTCCTGTGCACGGGGCTGAGGCATTTCTGGGTGAGCCTGGGCTGACTGCAAGGTCGCTGGCTGCAGGCCTTTCTGGGAGGGAGATGCCACTGCATTCGGAACACATTCTGCACTTGATAGAGCTGTGATCTGCCATCCGTTTATTTCCCAGCCACCCTTTCACCTTGCATACGCCAATCCATCCATCAGCCATCCAGCCATCCATCCAGTACCCATCCGCCCATTAATTACTCATCTGTCCATTCATTGCCCATCCATCTATCACCCACCCATCCATCACCCATCACTCTTCCATCATTCATCCATCTACCCATTCATCACCCACCATCCATCATGCACCCATTCATCCACTATCACCCATCCATTCATCCATCCATCATCCACCATCCATCCTTTTTTCTACCCATCCATCCACCATCACCCATCCATCCATCCATCCATCATTCACTCATCCATCCGTCCATCCATCCATCCATCCATCATTCACTCATCCATCCGTCCATCCATCCATCCATCCATCCATCATTCACTCATCCATCCATCCATCATACATCCATCCATCACCCATCCACCCATCTATCCACTATCCATCCTTTTATCTACCCATCCATCCACCATCACCCGTTCATCCTTCCATCCATCATTCACTCATCCATCCATCCATCATCCATCTATCCACCATCCACCCATCTACTCATACAACCACTTACCCATCCATTCATCCATCCATCATCACTCATCCATCCACTATCCACCCATCCATCCACCATCCATCTGTCCATCCATCTATAATCCATCTACCATCCATCCATCATCCATCTATCCATCAGCCATCCATCCTTTTATCTACCCATCCATCCACCATCACCCATTCATCCATCCATCCATCCATCCATCATTCACTCATCCATCCATCCATCCACCCATCATTCACTCATCCATCCATCCATCCATCCATCCACCCATCATTCACTCATCCATCCATCCATCCATCCATCATTCACTCATCCATCCATCCATCCATCCACCCATCATTCACTCATCCATCCATCCATCCATCCATCATCCATCTATCCATAACCCATCCACCCATCTATCCACCATCCATCCATTTATCTACCCATCCATCCACCATCACCCATCCATCATTCATTCATCCATCCATCATCCATCCATTTACCCATCCATCACCCATCCATCCACCATCCACCCATCTACTCATACAACCACTCACCCATCCATTCATCCATCCATCATCACTCATTCATCCACTATCCACCCATCCATCCATCCATCATCCATCCATCCATCCATCCATCCATCCATCCATCCACCATCCATCCTGAGATGGGTACTGTCTCTGTGTCTTGTTTAGGGCCTGGTACCCTAGACTGACTCTACATTCTCCTCGACCACTCCAGTTTTCTGCCTGAGCCCTGGCACCTAGCGCCAGGCGTCCGTTTAGCTCCCCCTGTGGAGAACGAGCTGGGAGCAGCCCCTGGGGACAAAGTCTCGCCCCACCTGTTTAGACCTACTCTTCGCAATGGGCACTGATTGGGGGTTCTGAGCTCCACATCCACGTGAAAGCAGACGACATGTGAGAACTTCCGGTGCCCAAGGGGCACACTCCGATTACATGCAAATGCAAATCTTCCAGTAAAGTAAAATCCCGATGCCAGAACTTTCTAGAGCCGCGTGGCTAAACCCCCAAACCCAGCCCAGTCTTAGTTGGAGTGCAGAACTCACGTGGAGTCAGAGCCGAGTCCAAATTGGCCAGAATCCGGGCTTGAGACCCGGCAGATGGACCCGCTGACACCTCAGTATGCCAACAGCGACGCCGCAGGCCGGCGTCAGACGCTCTGTGTGCGTCTGTGGAACACGGTCGGTTCCTAGTTGGCCGTGAACCAAGATGGTCTGTTTTTCAGAGCATGGGAAGGAAACGCGTGAATATCAGACTCGCCAACGGAACGTTGCCATAAACTCAATGAGGGGATGCCTCTAGCCCGGTTCTCCACAGGGCAGCCTCCGAGGCTAACTCCGTGGACCTCCCTGGTCCCCGGCGCCCCGAGGCCTTTTCCTCTTCATGCATGTGTCGTCAGGGGGCAGGGAGGCAGCAGTGATGGGGCCTCCTCACCCTGTCCATCCTGCCCTCCTCTGGCTGGCCACACCCTGGAGCCGGAAGCGAAGGCCCGATCCTCTGGGCCTGGAGAGACTCGAGAGCCCACGTGTCTGGGGAGACCGGCGAGGGGCGTCCCCTGCTTGGCACAGCTCCCCCCGTCCAGCTGGCTGTGTCTCCGGGGTCCTGCACTCCTGCTAGGTCCCTGGGGTCTCCACGTGCTCCCTGCCATGCAACCGGGACCCAGGACCCCTGTCCAGGAAGCCAAGGCCGTTCCGAGCCGTGAACTGAGACTGAAGCCAGGGGCTGCCAGTGACAGGCCCCCGTCAGCTCGGTGTGCTGGCAGAGACACTGGTTCTGGGACAGAATCATTTGTTTACCTTCCCAGCTCGAAAGACACACGGAGGTAGGCAGCCAAGAAGAGGAGGGGTGAGTGGGGGAGAGGGAACGGGCTTGGCCACGCCGTGTTGATTTTGGCAAAGGCGCGCCATGAAAAATTATGCCTCAGATAAAAATAAATTATAATCTACAAGTCTTTGAATGAGAAGGGTTCCCTGTGAAAACTTAATAAACGCATGCTAATTCAGTTACCGATTTGTAACCATGAAACATAACCCGCCGCGTTCGTCTGCGCTCGTTTTGGAAGAGGCTGCAAGCGCCCGCGCGGCGATTCTTCACGAAGTGCATAAAAGTGTCAGCTGATGTATAATTTACACGGCGAAGGTTAGTGATGGTCTGTTTAATAGTATTTAATGCTGCCGATGACATCATTCTCTCATTTACCGTTCGGAAAAAAACGCACAGAGGCCAATCGGAAACGTTCCGTGGCGTCAGAAATGGGCTGATTGAATCTGATGGAAACTGTGGGAGACAAGGAGGAGATTCACCGGGGGCAGAATCTCTCCGAGAGTTTGGGAGAGCGATGGTGGCGGGCCGGCCCGGTTGGCTCTGCACTCGCCTCCTCACCATTGACTCACTCTCCGCCTTACTAACGCGCGCTGATGTGCCCCGAGCTGTCCGCGTTGCCAACAGCACAGTAAATTGTCATCTAGCCTTGGCCTTTATTAGTCGCCATGATTAAATCCCAGTTTAGTTACTCACTGCGTTTCCCCGCTGCCTGCGGGCAGCCCTGTGGGCCGGGGGGAGGGGCTGGTCCTCTCCCTCCTCAGGATCTGAGCCCTGTGGACCCGTGGCGTGTGGACCCGTCACAGCACACACAGGCCGGCGCTGGCAGGTGGTCGTGGCTGGAGCCAGAACCCAGGACGGCCGAGCTGGGCTCTGCCTGGTGCCACGGGGGCAGGACCCCAGTCCCCTCTCATGGGCCTGGAGGTTTCTCTGAGTGGACTTCGTGGGTGAATCCTGGGCATGTAACCACTCCCGTGACCGCTGCAGAGCACGCAGGGGGAACTGTGTGCGGTGGAAGCGTCGTCACACGAGGTTGCACACCCTGGGGTGCCCTGACCCTTGGGCCTTTGCGCGGCTTCTGCCGCATTCAGCTTCACGACCAGTCACACGCCGGCCGTGTCCGGGGCTCTGGGGCTGAGGGGCAGTAGAGGCCTTCCTGGCCTCGTCCTCTGCCTCTCAGGCTCCTCCCTGGAGCCCCGCAGGCCTCCTGCATCTCTGGCCACTGAGACCCGGCCCTGCTGAGTCCCTGACAAGGCTGGTCTCTCCGTGGCGGGGGACAGACCCTGCGGCAGGGATCTGCTTCCTGAACCCCGGAGCTCAGCGGCTAGGGACAGGGGCAGGACCCTAACCCTCGCGCCATCTCTGGACATCAGCTCCGACCCTGGCAGGCGCCCAGCCTGCCCCGAGGGAGCCGGGCGGAGGACGCAGAGAGGACTGGGCCTAGGGCTGTGCATGGGCAGACAGGGGACACTGGCCGAGCAGACGGGGGACACTGGCCGCAGCCGATGAGGGACACTGGCCACAGCATGTTTCTCGCACCCACAGTCTGGCTCCGCAGACTGGACCTTGCTTGGCACCAGAAAGGCCAGTTCCCGCCATCCTGAGTCCTACCTGGCCCTGCCAAGCCCCTGGGCTCGAGGGACCTTCCTATAGAAGGAAGAATGAGAAGAGTCCTGCGTGCTCCCTCCCTGGGCCACTCCTCCTCTGGTGCTCCCCGACAGCCCCTCCCCCTCCCCTGGTGCTCTCCCGGCCACTCCTCCCCTGATGCTCTCCCCAGAAGCCCCTCTGCCCACTCTCGTCCGCCCTCCGTCCCAGCTCCCTGGACCATCCCCTGGCACCCGCTGACCCTGACTCATGGGGTCTCCCCCTGCCCTATTTCCTGTGCCCCCGCCCGATCCAGATGTCGCTGCACTAAGTGTCGCTCCTTCCCCGGGTCCCGCTGAGTGCGGAGTCAGGAATGTGGGCTAATGGGGAGCCGGCTAATGGCCCCTCCCGCTCCCCCGGGCGCTCCTCCAGCAGCCTGCGAGGGGGGTCCGTGGGAGGCCCAGACAGGGGACCCTGTGGCCACGACGCTGCAGGCAGCACTGTGACACGGGCCTCTGCCCCACGGGGACACCCTCCCCCTCTGACCCCCGGAAGGAGACAGGCCCTCGAAGCCCCCCTGTGTGGGCGCCAGAACCTGCCCGGGAACTTACCTGGGAGCCCCTAGGGCACAACCGTGTCGGAGGCAGGAGAGCGTGAGTGTCAGGGGTGCCCACTGGGCCTCCCTGCCCTGCCTGCTCCCTGGAGGCTGCCCCGATGGCCCCTGACCCCCGGCCGGGCTGCCCTAAGCGGAGAGACCAGATGAACCGGGAGCCCTGAGTCGCCTCCTGCCCCCATGGGGCCTTGGGGGCCTGACGGCCCAGACACCCCATCTCCACAGGTCACATGATGCGCAGGGACGCGGCTGAGGGCGTCTGATCATGGAAGGCAGGGTTGAGTGGACACCGGAGCCATCAGGCCACCCGGGGTCCTCCCGGGCCCAAGCTGAGGCCTGCAGGGCCCAGCAGGACACCCAGTAGTTCTGTTTCCGCGAGAGTGGCCCCAGGGCCCCGTTCAGGGGACTGAGATGGAGCCCGGGCCCGGGGGCGTCATGAATACTGAGACCCCTCAGGGTCGGCAACAGGGTCAGAGACACCCCTGAGCCAGCACGGCCCAGGGTTCTACAGGGATGGGCAGCACAGAAAGAGGCCAAATACTGGACGGAGGGGGTGTGTGTGGAGAGAGACAGAGAGACAGAGAGGAAGGGAGGGAGAGAGAGGGAGGGAGAGAAGGAGATGGAGAGAAAGAAGGAGAGAGGGAGAGAGAGGGAGAGGGAGAGGGAGGGAGGGAGGGAGAGAGGGAGAGAGGGAGAGAAGGAGATGGAGAGAAAGAAGGAGAGAGGGAGAGAGAGGGAGAGGGAGAGGGAGGGAGGGAGAGAGAAAAATGGGTGGGAGAGAGAGACAGAGACAGAGATAGAGACAGAGACAGAGACAGAGGTGAGAGAGACCAAACAGAAAGAATGAGAGAGGGAGGGAGAGGGAGAGAGAGAGTGAGAGTCAGTCCCCCTGGGATTCGCAGAGCAGCGGGAGGTCGCCGCTCCCCCTCACGCAGACCCCACCCCGCCTTTCCCTTTTACCTGGTCTGAGAAACCAACGCTGTGTTTTCTGGCCAGGCTCTTTGTTGTCAACGTCCCCTCAACAGGAGCACGGGACCGGCGTGGGCGGGACGGGCATCGGGGGAGACGTTTCTAGCAGGCGGTGGGGCCCGGCCTGTCCCCCTGCAGGTCCCGACTGGGCATCCCCCTCACAGGGCCCCGGCCCGGCCTCCCCGCCCTCCTCACCCTCCCCGGCCAGCCGGGCAGGACCTGCCCCATGCCCCGGGGTCTGGCCCGGAGCTGAGACGGGCGCTCGGGCCGCAGCAGGGGGTCGGTGCCCACCACCTCTCGGGCACCACGTCAGGGCCAGGCCGGGAGCAGGAGCCGCAGCTTCAAGGACCCGGCGCTGGCGGGGAGGGCCGCATGCAGCTCTCTGCACGCACACACACACACACACACACACACACGCACGCACACACACACGCACGCCGCAGATTATTAGTGCATGGAAACGACATCCAAGTTGCGTGGCTGGCTTGGCAGGCGGGTGTTGCCGCGCTATTACTGCGTGCTCCATATCCCTTTACTGGCTCTTTCTGAGATTAACTTAATGGCGCTCCGCAGAAACGGGCCGCCCGCTGCGGGCTCTGGCGGGGGGACCCGGCCCCGCTGAGACCCACCGAGGTGGCACAGACAGAGAAACGCTCGGCGTTAATTTCCTCGGCATCAGATCATTCGGGATAAATAATGAAAGGCCTCTGAGGACTCGGTCAACATTTGCTCTCGAGACTTTGGACCCGTCCACACAGAGCCGGGCCCGAAGGGGCAGGACAGGTTCTGCGGGATGTCCCGGCCCCACCCCCGACATTGCCCGTCCCCGAAGCGTCTCGGCAGCCCCTCGGGGTGCTCTCCCAACCCCCCCCCCCCGTTACCCCGGAGTCTGGGTCTTCCTCCCAGCGGGTCCCTGTGTGGGGACGGGCCCGGGGAGAGGCTGGGAGGCCGGGGTGGCACATGGGCCGCACACAGGCTCCTGCAGGACTGTGAGGGGCTGGTGGGTCTCATGGGGTCCGTGGATCTGGCAGATCCACGGATCCAGTGGATCCCAGTGATCTGAAGCAACTCCTGCTCCATCCCACCCTCCCCTGTCAGAGGAGTCTTCCCAACACCCTCCTCTCCCTCTCTCTTGCCTCTTCTCTCTCTCACCCTTTCTCTCCCCTTCTCTCTCTTACCTTTTCTCTCTCTTTCTATCCCTTTCTCTCCCTCCCTCTCTCTCTCCCTTTCCCCCTCTCACCTCTCTCTCTCCCTCTCCCCTTCTCTCTTTCCCCTTCTCTCTCTCCCTCTCAGCATCTCTCTCCCTCTCTCTCTCACCCTCTCTGTCTCTCTCTCTCTCTCTCTCTCTCTCTCTCTCGGCACATGGCACATCTGAGGCCCCAGAGTGGCAGTGACAGGGTCCGAGGGGACACGAGGATGCAGGAGTTGGTGCCCCCGCAGGCTCCCAAGGAAGTGCTCCTCACGCTCCGTCATCTGGGCCTGTGATCAGAGGGGCAGCCGGGTCTGGGTTCAGCCCCGAGAGAAGGGTGCGGGTGCCCCTCTCACCCTTGAAGGAAGGTGGCATCGGTCCCGCTCAGAAGGAGGAGCGTTCCCATTTGAGAGGGCGGCAGGCTAATGCGCTGACTCTCCCGCCTGGCACCCAAAGCCCGGGCTGCTCTGAAGCTGTGTCTGCTCTGGGCAGGGGTGGTCCCAGAACAAAGGGCTGCCCAGTGCAGAGCCGAGGGAGGGGCGCCTCCACCCACCGCCGTGTCCTGGGTCTGGGGTTCTGGGGCTGTCCTGGCAGCGGCCAGGTCAGCGTGGGCGCCCTCAGTGGGAGGACGGGGCCCAGCACAGAGCAGTCCAGAGCATAAGGCTGTTCCCAGCAGGAAGGGTGAGGGACCCCCGATCTGGGTGAGGCCAAGCATCCCTGAGCCCCAGTCTACTGCGCCAGCCCCTGGGGTTTGTCTTCCTGTGCTCTCCTAACAGTGCTCACCCAGTACTCATCTCCTGGTGCTCAGATCCCAGTTCTCTACTCGCTGGGTGCTGCTGTGAGAGGGTGAGTCACAGTCTTCTGTAGCAACCATTTCCTTGGCACGGCGGCGCCTCTCAGGGCAGGGAGACATCCCACAGGGTGGAGGCTCTGTGTGGAGGAGGGCCTTGGGTCCTCTATTCTGCTTGGGGTCCCTTGAGTCTGTTCCCAAGAAGGGCCTGTCCCCCTTCAACTCTCCCAAGGGAGCGACTTGCAGTGGGTGGGCGGGTGGGTGGATGGGTTTGGGCCGCACCCGGCGGTACTTAGGGCTGACCATGCCTCTGCACTCGGGGATCACTCCTGGTGGGCTCAGAGGTCTGAACCCGGGTGGGCCGCGTGCAAGGCCAGTGCCCTCCCTGTCGTGCCAGGTCTCCGGGTTCCCAAGGCCCCTCAGTAACTCTGAGACCCACAATCAGGAACTGTGTGTTTCCCCCTCGGACCCCAGCATGCTGAGACCCTAGAACCACACCCGGCCGTGCTCAGGGGTCCTGGGGTCCTGAGGATCCAACTCTGGGCTCGCTCATGTCGGGCGTGTGCTCTGCCACTTGGATGCTCCGTGGCCAAACAGGTTGTTTGTAAAACACCTTCACTTGTCTGCTTTGGGGCCACAGCTGGCAGCGTCCAGAACCAGCCCAGGTCCAGGTGTGTGTGTGTGTGTGGGGGGGTGGCTGCCAGGAACCGGCCCGGATGCTCCCGTGCAAACCACACTCGCATCCCGCTCAGCCCGCTCTCGTCTTTCGGCGTCTGAGACGCTCTGCTGATGGCCTGTGGGTCCGTCGCGCTGCCTGCCACTTCCTTTATCCACAACACGGGGCGATCTCTGTGTTTTGTTAGGCTTTCAAGACGCCCACCTCAAGCTGTGCTCCTTGGGTGCTGTTTTCACTTTTTATTTGGCTGGGTTCTGCTTCTCTCTCTGCACTCTGCCCCTCCCTGGCTGGATCTGACTTGGTGTCGAATCCTTTAGCTGTTTAATTGCTTTTACACTCGTCTTTGGACTCGACTTGCGTTTTCATTCTAGCTCTTGGGTGTGGATCTTTAGGTGATCAATTATCGATCTGTCGCAACGAAGCCCGGGAGTCCCGAGGGGTTTAGCGCTCCATGAAGCCTAAACGGATTTAACAGTAACAGACGAAACTCATCCCCTTCCCACTGTGCTGGCATTTGTGTGGCTGGTGCAAAATCAGTGGGACATAAGCCACCCACGCCCTAGCAGAGACGGTGGCACGTGGAACTCAGTGGCTGTGTCCTCGGACGTACACCTGCAAACAGGGTGAGCCCCTTTAAAAAATATATTTGATGAGTGCTACCAAGTGTTAAAACTTTATTTTCTCTGGGGATGCCATAGCACCGAATAGGATCAAGTCCTCTTCCCGCTGAATGCCGAGATCTAGGGATGACTCAAGAAAAAATTAAAAAATAGCACGATTGAAACGCAAGGCGCGCTCGCCTCTTTCCTTCATAGACGGTGGTTTTCACTCGGAGAAAACGGACAAGTCCTGGTGAATCCTGCCTGGGAATGAGTCTTCGGAAGAAGAATCGGGTGAGCCTTTCGTTTTAAGGGACCGGCAGAGTGTCCGTGGCCAGTGGAAAATCAAGCGTCAAAGTCAAGCGTCTCTGCACACGCGGACGGTTCGGAGGAAGCCCTGCCCTGGTCAGCCTGGGCCTGCTGGTGGCTTAGCGCCAGGGCTTCTGAAGCTGTCGGAATTCTGGTGCTAGCTGGAAATCGTTCCAGCTACGCTGAAAAGGGGCATCTCCTGGACTGGCAGCCTCCGAGTTCCCCAAACTCGAAGGCTTTCGCCCGAGTTAGAGATACGAGCGGATCTCACTTGAACGTGTCCTCTCAGGAGACGTGCCATCTTGGGGAGGTGCCGTAACCCAGGAAGCTGATGTGTTCCCAAGGACACTGCCTAGCGTCACGAAATCGCGCCTCGTGAAAGATCCGTTCAATCAGCAAGGAGGGCCGATGAGCCTGAATGTTACGAAGTCCGGGAAACGGTTCCCGTGGCTTCAGGTTTCTCGTGGCAATTAACCTTTAAAGTTCAACACCTGCCAAATTTTGGGGTAGCATCAAAGAAGGCCGGCAGAGTGATCTAACGAGGCTATTAATACACTTCTCCTCTTCTTCCCCGCGACATTTCTGTGCGATGCTGGGTTTTCTTTATAATCTTCAACCAAAACAAAATATCAGAACTGATTGAATGCAGCTGCAAATAGGAACCCCCAGCTGTCCTCCATTAAGCCAGACATTAAAGAAGTTTTCAAAAATGCAAAACAATGCCAACCTTTTTGCTAAATATAATTATTTTTCTTAAAGTGATGTTATCTACGCTAACATGTAATGGATTTATTATTGCTATTTTAAAGTGAATTAAAATATTTCTCAATGTCTGTTTTGATTTAGGGTATGGTACATAACAATGCATATTTTTTTGGGTAAACAAAAGTTCTTTCGGATCTTCAGTGATTTTAAGCTGACAAAGGAGTCCTTAGCAAAAAGTTCAAGACTTTTTTTTTTAAGTAAAAAATATTTAAAGTTAAAATATTTAAGGTTAAATGTTTATTATGAGTCACAACTCTTTCTTGCAAGTTTTGCTCTATATTGCTTTTATTATTTTTAAGTCCAAAATATTTTCAGTCTTTACTATTGCATACTACCATAGTGTGTATTATTCAGAATCGCACCACAAAATTTCCAAGCCGTGGAAAGAAGGTATTTTTGAATGTTTTGGTTATTGATTTCTACTTCATTTCTACTCTGATTTTGAGTCATAATCTGTATCAATTCAGTCTTTTCATCTTCGAGACTTGCTTTATGATCCAACATGTCTTCTGTTTTCAGACGTGTTTTAGGTGCACTTTTAAGGAATTTGTGTCCTAAGGGTTGGTGTGATGTCCTGTACACGTGAAATAGGCCTGTTTCTTAACAGCGGCCTAGAACGACTTCTACGACTTCTGGCTTTATTTTTCCTTCTCAATATGCCTTCCAATGGGAGAGGTGCTACAATCTCAGATGTGGAGATTTCTTATTTGATTTTCGCTTCTATAAGGTCTACTTGATGTCTCCGGAGGATATTTTGTGAGGTGGAACGAATTTGGAATTGTTTCATCTTACCATTGAACTGCCTTTTGAATCGCTATGAAATACTGATTTCATAGTGATTCAGGAATTAATCATGTCAGGAATTAATCTTGTCTTAAGGTCTACTTTGTGTGATATGTAAATTGTCTGCTGGGAGTACACAGGCTCCTTTGCCCAGATGAGTGCGTTCTCTTTCTGGAAGGATGTTTCGGCTCGCGAATCTCCCCCGATGAGCTGTTGTTCTCTTTCAGCATCTTAAAAATGTATCTCCCCTCCCTGAAGGAAAGAGTGAGCAAAAGGGAATGCCCTGCCACAGAGGCGGGGGGTGGGGGGGAGGATGGGGTGAGGGGTGGGAGAGCCAATGGGATCATTGGTGGTGGAGAATGGGCACTGGTGGAGGGATGGGTACTCGATCACTGTATAACTGAAACCCAAGCACGAAAGTTTGTAAGTCTACAACTGTACCTCCTGGTGTTTCACTAATAATAATAATAATAATAAAAAGTATCTCCTCTGACTTTTGGCTTCCACATGTGTTTATTTTTTTTAATTTTTATTAGTGAGACACCATGAGGTACAGTTGCAGACTTACACATTTTTGTGCTTGGGTTTCAGTTATACAATGATCAAACACCCATCCCTCCACCAGTGGCCATAAAAATCAATTTTTTAAAAATTTTTATTAGTGAGACATCATGAGGTACAGTTGTAGACTTACAATTTTTTGTGCTTGGGCTTCAATTACACAATTATACAATGATCCACCAGTGCCCGTTTCCCACCACCACGGATCCCAGTATCCCTCCCACCCTCTGTGGCAGGGCATTCCCCTTTGTTCTCTCTCTCCTTTTGGGTGTTGTGGTCTGCAAAAGAGGCATTGAGTGGCAATCATGTTCGGTCCATAGTCTACTTTCAGCATGCTTCTCCCATTCCACGTGTTTTTGAGCAGATAAATTCTCCCCTCTCTCGTCTCCCTGTATTCCTGGGACCTTCTACTTCCTGATCTCTCTCTGTCTTTGAGGTTTACCGTAGAGCAGCTTCTGTGTTGACCCTGTTTTCAGAGCGTCTTGAGGAATTGGGAGATTCCTTTCCTCTCCAATGATGTGTTTCTCCTCCCTCGCCCGAGGCCTTCCCTGGCTCCTGCCTTCTGCTCCCACTACTCAGACAGTTGTTGCCGTCCTGTCCCTCGGCTCCCCACCGAGTATTTCCCGGGAACCTATCTGCCAGTTCTCTTAGCCTCTCTTCTCCTCTGTCTAGTCTTCAGCCAACCCGGCCGATTGCTAGATTATTCTATTTTTCACTCCGAGTTCTGACGTAGGGATCAAGATCTTAGACGCAATCTGCTTTTCGGTTGATTTTCCGGAAATATTTATTATAATTAAGGTTGTGTCCAATGACTCCGGCGTGTGGATCTGCGTCCCTCCTCCCGCAGGTGCTGGGGTGGGGATTGGCATCGCCTTCAGCGAGTCTCTGCCCATGGACCCCGGGGCACGAGCTCAGGGAGGTGCCCCTGGTAGTGCCGACGGTGAAGGCACACCGGCCATGCGGGCCAGCAGGGGCCCGGCTGCCAGGACAGATTCGTTTTACTTTTCATCTCCCTGCCCAACACTCCAGGATCTCGTTAGTGGGGCAGGCGTGGGGGTGGGCCTCGGGGGGCTGGTGGCGGTTTGTCCTCACTCCAGGAAGCACCCCGAGAGGGTGCAGCCGCGCCTGCCCCCGCCCCAGCCCCCGGCTCTGAACCTCTGCCCCTACCTCACCGGCCTCACCGGCCTGGAGCCGACCCAAATCCCAGCTTAGCTTTTAAGCCTCTTAGCAGCTGCTTCCCTCTGGCTTCCTCCTCCTAGCCCCGTGCCTGCATTCATGGCCCAGCAGTGACAGGCGTCCCGCGGGGCGCCTGGCTGCGGGACACGGGGACCCCTCCCTGGGGCACCCTTTGCACCCTTGTGAGGCCCCGTGTTGGCTGTGTTTGCCACCGACTGCAATGTGGCGCGTCTGCTAACTTCCATGTGCCTCTCCTGTGACATCCTGCACTGGGAACTGTGGGCAGCCCCCCGGGGAGACATGGCATGAGTGACCCTCCCGCAAGGCGTCCTTCTGCGCTGGATCCCGGGCCGCCCCCGCAACCCTTCCCTCCCCCCATCAGAGCAGCTTCAGTTCCCCTCTGCCGCAGAGCCCAAACTCCCCCGCACCACCGTGTATCCCTGCAGCCCTCCCAGGTTTGCTTGGACTCCGTCGTGGGACGCCCTGGGCACCTGCCGGCCTGCCACACTGGCCATCCGAGAGGCGACTGCGTCCTGTTGTTTCTCTAATGACAAGGGAGGGGTCCGGGCCACTTCCCAGACAGGGCCATTGGGCCTCCCTGCTGGCCCCGGGCAGGAAGACTGCGCTGGGGGCTCGGGGTCCCCAGGTCCCACCCCTAGGTGCAGGCCCAGCTTCTCCTTCCAGCTGCGTCTCGGAGCCCAGCCGCCCTGGGGCGCGCAGAGCCCGTCCTCCCTGCAGGGCCTCTGGCGGGAGCCCCAGGGGGCGCCACTTGCTCCCGGCCAGGCAGATCCCCGGGGACCGGCCTTGGAGCTTAACTGTCCAAACAAACCAGTTCTGGGTCATCACCCCTCGGTGCCAGCCAGAATTAGGGTCCTGGCGGTGTCTCCCAGCCCCGGCTCCTCCCCCACACACGGGCCCAGCTCAGCTCCTGGGTGACCCCGAGCCCTCTGAGCCGTGTTTACTCACACCGGCTGAGTTACCATAATAACAGCCTCAGCTGACTTCCCGGCCTCTCCCCTGGCGCTGCCTCCCACTCTGGCCCTTTCAGCTAGCGTTCCTGGCACGCAGCGCTGGGACCGGGCGAAGTTGGCACTTTAATTTAGGAAGTGCCAAGTCATGCAGCAAGGGCAGGCCCCTGTCCGCCCTCCGGGCAGTGACCCCACTTCCTGCATGCCCCTCACGGGACGGGACGCACAGACCCACACACAGGGCCACCGGGGACACGCGCAGACACACTCAGAACCAGATACACAGAGACACACACACACACACACACTCAGACACTGAGAAACACCCAGACATGCTCAGACACACTCAGATACACTGAGACAGATGCACGCAGACACACTGAGATACAGTTACACACTCGGATACACTCAGATACAGATACACTCTCAGGTAGATACATTCAGATACAGATGCACGGTCAGATACACTCAGGCAAACTCAGATACAGATACACACTCAGGCAGATACATTTAGATACAGATACACGGTCAGATACACTCAGGCAAACTCAGATACAGAGACACACTCAGATACATTCAGATACACTCAGGTACACTCAGGTACAGATACACACTCACGTAGATACATTCAGGCAAACTCTGATACAGATACACACTCAGAAAGATCTATTTAGACACCGATGTACATTCAGGCAGATACACTGAGATGGAGATACACACTCAGATACACTCAGATACAGATCTACACTCAGATACACTCAGATGCAGATACACATTCAGGCAGATACACTCAGATCAGTTATAGACACACCAAAACCAGACACACACACCTCGACACACACAAATTCCAAATACATAGAAACAGTCACAGAAATGCACAGACACACATAGAATGGACTCTGACCTGAACACGCAGAAACCAACACATCCTCACATGCAGACAGGGATCCAACGGGCCACAGGCAGGTGTCGTGCAGCCCACAAGCCAGACACACATGTGCACAGAGACACGCATGTCCACGTAGACACACACATACAGACACCCAGGGGAGTGCAGGGCCTGGTTGAAGGGCTGACGCTTAGCTGGCACAGAGCTGAGTCGGTCCTGCGTCCGGGATGACTCTGAGGGGTAACCGAGGTGACTCTCGTACCCAGGAGTCCCCGCACACTGCCAGCACCCGCCCTGGCCCCTAGAGATCCTGCTGGAAAGGCTCGAGGGCTAAGAGCGGAACTGCCCAGGTCTGTGGGGTGGAGACGCCCTCAGCAGAGGTGCGGCCTGCTGGCAGACACAAGCTGGATGTGCAGTGAGGGGCATGGCCAGGCCACGACAGAATCCTGAGCATCCCCCACTCTGCGGCCGTGGGGGCCCCTGGGACCCTCGAGGCCTCCCGAGGCCACTTCCTCTTTGCTTCTTAAAGACGTCCAGAGGCCCCTGACCGATCGTGTTTCTTTGATTTGGGGGGAGGGGGGAGTGACCCTGGACACTGGGCAGAACTGACTGCATGGCATCCAAGGGGCTGAACCCACGGGAAGCCCTGCCAGGAGATGGGCTGCGTGGGACCCCCCCCCCCAGGGGAAAGGAGTACACGGTCCATGGCTGAGGTCCCTTTGAGGGCTGCAGTGCCCACCTGCCCGACGCCCCCGTCTGCTGAGTGTCCTCCTATGTCATGTTGGCATTGAGCGATGCCCACATGTGTGCCGTCCAGTGCCGGGACGTGGCTTCGTTCCTGGGACTGTAGGGGGAAGCTTCGTCTCGGGCTTCCAGATCCATCTATGCGCATCATGGATGCAGACGCTGGGCACTGGGGGATTCCAGTGCTGGTGACTGAAGCCATGGCAGGGGTGGACACAGGAGATGACAGTGACCCCAAGACGCCTGGACGTGCTTCCTTCTGGGCTCCGGGCCACATGGCAGCCAGGCCCCTGCAGCTCTGAGCTCAGTGCTCGGAGCTTCTCCCAGCCAGGTCTCAGCGGGGGGTGGGCCTGGGGGCTCGGACGTCGGCGAGCAGCGTCCCGCCACCCCGCACCCCTGCTGTGTGATGGCAACCTGGACCTGTCCGTGTTTTCCACAGCCTCAGCGGTGCCTCTGGGCCAAGGGGCAGAGTGGCCCCCACGTCTCCAGGCTGCCTGCCGTCACAATCCCCGGACTCGGACCCCATCTCCCTCTCTAGGGCCTCATGAGCATGCCGGGTTCCCCGAAATCCGGGAGAAACTGACCCCGGGCCTTTGCTGTTGGGGACACGGTGCGTATGTGAGCGGCTGTGCACGGGTTTGGGAGCTGGACCAGGGGGAAGGGCAGGGCCAGGGCGGCCAGGGGAGCCTCACGGGCAGCGGGATGGGGATAGGAAGCGGGAAGTGGACACTGGTCCAGGACCCTGGTCGCAGGGACCCAGGAGAAGGGATGGGCAGCGGGGCTGGCCTGGGGAGGGGTGCAGGCAGGGCCGAGCCCTGAGCCCCGGCCGCTGCCCGGGGAAGCGCTGGGCAGGACTGACGCCAGGGTGCGGTGCAGGGAGCTCGGGCCGCCGTCTCCTCCCTCCGCCGGGTGCCCTCTGCGCTAGTTTCTCATAATTATCTGTGCAAAGATTTGTTTCCGGGGGAGCTGGGATATGGGAAATAAGATAATTTAAGATTATTCCCCGAGGTGGCGTTAGGAGCAAGAGGCTCCGCAGCTTCGCTTCCGGATTTATTTATATCTCTGAACATTCTAGACTTTCAAGGCGAGTCGCAGACCAATTCCCCCTTCGGCCGTGATCCCTCTCGTCTCAGGAAGCGGTGGAGGGCCGGGGGCTCTGCGTGGCCCCCGACACCCGGCCCCGGGAGCCCCGTGTGGTGCAGCCGGGACCTGGGCACCGGGGCCTTGTGCTGGACATGTGGCTCTGGGGCCAGGCCGGCCGCTGACTCTGCTGGGGACGGGCTGGCGGGGTCAGGGCTGCAGGATGGACCCAGTGAGGGGCCCGACCTTGGTCACTGCCTCAGCCCCCAGGGCCCGAGCCCGGCTTAGCACAACCCCCGAGTTCAGTGGGGCAGCACGAGTCCAGACCAGGGCGGGGGGTGCGGGGTGGACCTGCCGTGGCCGAGACTGGCCATGCCCTATGGCCATCCCTTCTCCCACACAGGAAGTAGTGGACACTGCTCCCAGGGCACGTTTCTGGGCCCTGGACATGGTCTCAGCCCAAGGGCAGCAGCACTGAGGAAAGAAGAAGGTGCCAGGGCACCAGATTCCACTGGCCACTGCATCTATGTCCTCATCTCCTCTTCCAGGAAGCCCACAGGGACTACATACAAGCCCCAGGGCATTTCCCTCCCTCCCCCCTCCCACCCCCGAAGATGGCAACGCTTCCTCCTTCCACGGTAACGTCGGCAGCCCCCTCGCACGGAACACACGGACCGTCTTCCTGATTTCCGGCACGGCAGGCCCCTCCCGGCCCCGCACTCATAATAAGATCCTGGAATTCAGATGAAGCTGGTTATTGATGGCCCACTTTTTCCAACATGGTAGCGTGTCAATAAATTGGAGAATATTTTAGTTTGTAAGATTTCCCCAAGCATTCTGGAGAAATCCTTAGACAATTTGCCATATAAGCTGAGTTAATTGCTTCACAGAACAGAGCCGTGTCGGCGAGGCAGACCCACCTCCTGACAGACATTCATAAATACCAGACAGACATATTTGTCAATACAGTGATGTATAAGATAATTATTTTTATCATGTGAATTTCCACGTTGAAATCGAGAGCATCTCAGCTGTCCTAATGACTGACACAGTCTTAGCTGATTGTCAGAGGCAGAGAACGAGGGAGAGCTCGGGGTGATTTTCCGACCGTCTCTTCTTCCTCCTGCCTGGAATCCAAATCTCCAGGCACCATCAAATTGAATAAAAAAATGTAAGTTTAAATTATTTTTTATTTTAAGGCGGGTAGGAGCATAATAGAAAAAGATCATCAAAAACAATGAGAAGAAATAATTGTTAATTTCTACAGTACCTTGAAACAGAAGCCCTAGAGAATAAATGGAATAAGGATACTATTAAAATTTCCTCTTTTATTATATCTTCTCTGCCAGAGTAATTGTTGCTGTGTCCAATATATGCAGGGGACAATTTACTAGCTGTTTTCTATTAGTTTTTAACATTAACATATACAGAAATAAAATGAATAGCGAGCCGCCTTTGCTTAATTAAGTGACTGACAAGGCAGGGCTGCCGCAGACCCGACTCTCCGACAACGGAAGAGCGGGGAGTGAGCGCCCAGGCGACGTGCCACAAGCAAGGCAAACTTCCCCCTTTATTAAGTGAAGATTGAAACAATATTGTAGATCACCGCGCAGGCCACCTCCGGAAAGGGGCACCGGCACTCCTTCTGCAAGAATGATGGATTAGTATTCAGCAAGAAAAAACTTCCTAATACATCATTTGCACCCGAGATGAAAGGTCCCCACCTGCACGCGGCTGTCTGGGCGTGCAGCGCCTCAGCGGGGCGGGAGGGACGGGTGTGGCAGGGGGCGCTGCTGGAATTTCCGTCCCCCTTCTCAGCAGGAGACGGCAAAGCGCGTCTCCACAGAAATAGGAAGGACGCTGCCCTCGCGGGTCACTCGATGCGGGCCGTGGCGGGCGGTTCGGCTCTACTGCCCGGAGTCGGCCAGGGCATCCTTGGTCTCGGCCGGTGGCTCGTTGCTGAGTGCTCTCTGCACCCTGCCTGCTGCCTGCCTGTCTGTCTGGTCTCTGCAGGTGTCCACGGGAAGCCAAGGGAGAAGCCTTGTTTGTGTCGGTCGGGGGCCACACCCTGCGGTGCTCAGGGGTCGCTCCTGCCGGTGCCCGGGACGGCCGTGGTGGGCGGCGGGCCCCGCTCAGCCCCAGGGGCCATCTCAGCCCTGCGGCTGAGCCTCGGCCATCTGCCGCAGACTTCAGGGTGACCACCAGGCCTGCATTCCCGCGTGGGCTCCGAGTGCAGGCGTGACGGCGCTCGGCTTCCCCGCAGTGACCCTGCTTTCACGCCCACCCGATGGGTCCCCAAGCTCTGCCAGGAGTGGCCCCTGGGAGTTGAACTAACGAGGCCCCGAGCACGACGGGCGTGGTCCGAACACTCCCTCAAAAGGAAAAAAGAGAAAGCATGCGCCTGTGTGTGCGAGTGTGCGAGTGTGCGAGTGTGTATGTGTGTGCATGTGTGTGCATGTGTGTGTGAGTGTACGTGTGTGAGTATGTGTATGTGAGTATGTGTTTGTGTGTGCATGTGTGTGCATGTTGCGTGTGTATGCATGCTCATGTATGTGCTCGTGTGCACACATGTGTGCACATGTGTGCGTGCTCATGTGTGTACATGTGAATGTGTATGTATGTGTGTGAGTGTGCAGGTGCATGTGTATATGTGTGTGCATGTGTGTGCATGTGTGTGCATGTGTATGTGCGTGTATCTGTGCGTGCACATGAGCGTGAGTGTCTGCATGTGTGTGTGTGTGTGTTCGTGTGTGTGCATGTGTGTGCGTGTTTGTGTATGCGTGTATGTGTGTGCGTGTGTGTGCTTGTTTCTGTGTGTGCCTGTGTGTGTATGTGCGTGTGGGTGCATGTGTGTGCGTGTGTATGTCTGTGTGTGTGCTCACGTGTGTATGTTCATGTGTGCATGTGTGTGTGTGCATGTTTCTGTGTGTGTGCCGGTGTGTATGTGTGTTCTTGAGTACGTGTGTATGTGTGTGCATGTATGTTTGTGTGTGTGTGCGTGTTTGTCTGTGTATGTGTGCATGTGTGTGCGTGTGTGTGCTTCTTTCTGTGTGTGCCTGTGTGTGCCTGTGTGTGCATGTGTGTGCATGTGTATGTGCGTGAGTGTGCATGTGTGTGCGTGTGTATGTGCGTGTGTGTGCGTGTGTATGTGCGTGAGTGTGCATGTGTATGTGCATGAGTGTGCATGTGTGTGCGTGTGTATGTGCGTGTGTGTGCGTGTGTATGTGCGTGAGTGTGCATGTGTGTGCGTGTGCGTGTCTGTGTGTGTGCTCACGTGTGTATGTGCATGCGTGCATGTGTGTGCGTGTGTGCATGTTTCTGTGTGTGTGCGCCTGTGTGTATGTGTGTTCTTGAGTACGTGTGTATGTGTGTGCATGTGTATGTGCGTGTGTGTGCTTGTCTGTGTGTGTGCCCGTGGGTGTGCATGTGTGTATGTGCGTGCGTGTGTGCGTGCGTGTGCGTGTGTGTGCGCACTGTGTTCTTTGGTCCTCACACCGGGTAGAGAGTGCTCATGACCGGGTTGAGTGCTCACGTCCATCTGCTCTGTGTTGACTTGCTTCAGGTCACACGCAGTGGAGCTCAGGGCTGACTCCTGCTGACTCCTGGCGGGCTGAGGGGTCCACGCGCGGTGCCAGGGATGCTGCAGGGATCGGCCGCACTCAGGCGAGCGCCTCGGTCTGGCCAGTCTTGGCTCTGTGACATCTGGGGACCCCGAGCCCTGAGGCTGCGGGCAGCCGGCCCCTAAGGGAGCCGCCAGCCTGGGGGCTGCCCTGGCCAGGTGAGTGACGGGCTGGTCACGCCTTGCTCCAGCACTGCCGTCACATGGAACAGGCCCAGCACCACAGACACGGGGCGGGGGGAGGGGGGCGTGCGTGGAGCCCACGTTCTAGATTCTTCTGCACCGTCTATTCCCTGTATGAGAGGACAGACACGACCGCCCCAGCCAAACTCACGGAGGAATGACTTCTGGGGAAGGTGAACGAGGCAGCCCAGGGTGGTGCGTGGTTGAGGTTCGGGCTGGCCCAGCCTCTCCCGAGCTGGACGGAGGCCGCGACTCCCCCTGCCGCCCCGCCTGCTGTCGCCTGGTGCGCCGATTTGGAAACTGAAGAGAAGCAAATACGGCAGAAGGTGCGCTCAGGGGGCAGGGGGGCCACGTCCATGCAGACGCCCTCTCCCCTCCTGCCCGTTGGAGAGGCTACAAGGCAGCTTCGCAGGAGCCCCGAAACCTTGGGGGCTGCCCAGAACAGCCGTGGGGACCCTGGTCTCAGCCCCGCTCACCTTTCCTCACTGCTGCCGGGGCTTTTTCTGCGCCAGCCTGGATTTCTCTCCCGGCTGCCGGCAGGGCTGAGCAGTCCCCGGGGAGACGGCCCCGCTGAAGGGTTTACAGTGGATGTATTTCGTGCCGTGACGGCGCAGGAACTCTTCCAAAGAGCATCATGGCCGTGCAGACACAGTAATTCACATTTCCAATATTGCTAATAAAATTTAACAAATGGAAAACCAAAATGTCAAACAAGCAATAATACTGATGGCATTTCTCTTAGGCCGAGTAAAGGAAATCATAGTGACTTTAATTGGTTCGAATTACGAAAAGAAAAAGAGAGAGAAAACCCACTCTGGGTTGGCGGACTCAGCCGGAGTTAGTGCGCGTATATTTCACGGGCACTCAAGTAGGGCGGCCACGGCGCAGCGGGCGAGGGGAGGGTGGAACGCGGGTCCCGGTGGCCGCGGGAGTTATGAGGCGACGGCAGGGAGGTGACAGTTATAGACTGCCACGCACGCGCGGCAGGGCCGGATGGAAAACCCGCCCCGGGAAGGCCGTCCCGTCCAGCTGCCGTGAGCCCATTTTCCGGCGGGAAAGCCCGGGCAGACGCCCAGTGCAGCTGTGCTCCCGCCCGGCCCGTGCTTTTGAGACGGGTTTCGTCCCGTGTCCCTAGAATGTGTCCTGCTGAAAGTGAACCGTTTGGGTGATGCCCCTTAGCGTCCCAGGGCCTGTGTCTTGCCCAGTCGGGCGCGGCTGGCATTGCCTTCACTGGAGTTTCCCATCCCTCCCCCCACCCCCCTGAGCACTGGCATTGGCACAAGGGAAGATGCAGCTTCTCATGGGAAGCAAGTACCACGTCGGTTACACGGACCTACAGCCCGAAGATGAAAGGCAGCACGAGAAGCCCTGGCGCAGAGGACGCCTCTGTCTGGATGTCCCTGCAGCTGGCGTGCGGTCGGTCATTTCCGTGTCACTCAGAGCTACAGACCACATCGGGCTGTGCGGGCATCGGGCAACCTAGATGCCAAGACAGTGAGCACCAGCACAGCTGTAAATATGTCGCCTCAACTCTCCGGACGTTTGAAGAATAAAAACGCGGGCCCGTCAATACAGCCTCTGCGGGGCTCTGTCCCGAGGCTGCGCCTTCCACGCCCTGACGCTGACTCCAACCAAGCTCCTCACTCCACACGCATGTCCCCAAATGTCTGCCTCACTCCACACGCATGTCCCCAAATGTCTGTCTGTTGCGTGTCTAAGAGGACGTGAGGCGGGGACAGCTCAAAGTCTGTGGGTGTGGTTGCCACAATCTGATTCAGAATGCAGCACAGATAACAGAGGGTGCGTGTTCAGTTACCTGCGGTCTGAAGCTTGTTGTGGACTGAGGGTCCTGCATCAAGAAAAGCTAAATTCTGGACAAAGTCGAATCAGAAACAGTTCGCAGGCTTGCCGCCGGGACTAGGGGCTGTGGGCAGTCTAACCCCACTCAGCAGGAAGCCTGCTGGCATTTTTATATGTCAGTGGATGTCTACTTAGAATTGATCAAGCCTTCGCTTCCGAAACATATATGCCAACACCTCCACAACACACCATAAACTAGACTCAGAAAATAATAACGATGCTTATCAGTCACTCTCCTTGAGTTCGCTCGTGAAAAACCCCCAGCTCCTCTGCTATTGGAACCCTTAAAACATAGATCTTTGCGCGCTACTGATAATTCACTCACAGCCGAGATTGATGACGGTGTGGAGTCCATAAAAGATGTTACCACTATATTTTGTTCTTATGATTTATTTTATCATGTTGTCAAGGTTTGCAGAAAACAAGAAACAAATCAATGAATGTCATGCTTAAATATTAAAGAAGGCTGTAACGCACATTTTTATTCAGATGCCTTATTCAATCTTCTGGCTCAGAAAAGAGTAGTGGCAACCCGGCTTTTATTTGAATTACTTTTGGAAAAATTAATTTAGGAGGTCCGTTGAATTGTGAACGGCAAAAGGTAGCTAACCTTATTTGCCTAAATAGGAATGTATGGTTGCAGGTGCCCTGGAAAAGCCTTTCAGACGAGGGGGAGAGAGGAGGGTGGACTTCAGCACATCGGCCCAGGCCCGCCCGTACTTGGGTTCAGGCCCGTGCCGGGGAAGTGGGTCCCTGGGAGGAAGCGAAGGGAGAGACACGGCGAGGGGGGCCGCGGTTGGGTGCCGCGCACTTCGCTTTGAGAGGGAATCATTCCCTTCATCGTGCCATGAAATCAGGATCGCCGCCTCTTCCCGGGCAGGCTGTCTGCTAGCCGGTGTGTTTCAGAGCTGGTGGCCTTTGTCACACCTCATTAGATGGCAAGCCGAGAAGAACAGCTCAATCTTGCTTTATTTGTCGGAATTGGGCTGGTTTCGGAAGAGGAAGAATACCTGAGCGGATGCACGTTAAAGGAATCCAAGGAATCGGGGACCACACGTTTCCAGGAATGAGAGATTAATTATAATTTTGATTTCTTTTCTTAAAGGGGAGAAGGGAGGGAGAGAGAGAGAGAGACAGAGACAGAGAGAGGCAGAGACAGACAGAGAGAGAGAGAGAGACAGAGAGAGACAGAGACAGAGAGACAGAGAGACAGAGAGACAGAGAGACAAAGAGAGAGGTGAACAATGAAACTCCAGGTCGTGTGTCGGAGCTTGGGGTCAGCGTGATAATTCCTTTCTGGAACCTCAGTGTGTGTTGGAATAAGAAATCCACAGACACCCGGTTAGTGTCTGAACTTTGGATTATCAAAGAAAAAGTAACCAGGCCCCACGTCACTTCATTGTCTGGTGTATTGGATTGTGTTCCGTTCTGTTCCTGTTTGGGGGTCACCAACACTGAGCCCGCAAGTTCAGGCTTCCAAGTGACCATGAATATTCAGTGAGCCGCCAGGGCTGCCCCCTGACCAGGCCACTCTCAACAAATGGGAGTTTATTTGAATCTAGAAAACAGATAAATTAGGAGCTGGTCATTTGCATTACAATGGGGTTCTTCAGTCCCAGGCAGATTCCTTGTGGGATTCCTTTAAATAGAAAGCTCTCCAAGTCCTTTGAAAAATATAATTTGATTTTTAAAAATTCTCTTCTTGTGGACTTCTCAGACCCAGCCAAGGGGGCGGGCTTGTGCGGAGAGGGGAGGGGGGACCCTGCGGCCTCAGCCCCTGCCCCCGCCTGTTCTAGTGCCTGCCACTGGCCTCAGGGTGGGAGGAAGCTCTGGGGGCCGAGGTCTCCCGAGCGGGGCTGGCCTGGTCCTGTCACCCCCCAGGAGAGAGGGGCAGCCCACACCCCCCAGCCCCACCGCTAGCAGGCCGGTGGCTGACACGAAGCCCCCCGGGGACCTGAAAGAACCCACAGGACTCCCAGAAAAGTCTCTGTTAAGGCCACGGGTTTGTGTGTGAGCCAGTGTGTGAGGGCCACTCAGTGTGTGTGTGTGTGTGTGTGTGTGTGTGACTCTGTGTGAGCGTTTGTGTGTGACTGAGAGTGTGTGTGACTTCGTGTGTGTGTGTGTGTGTGTGTGTATGTGTGTGTGTGTGAGAGAGAGAGAGAGAGAGAGAGAGAGAGAGAGAGAGAGACTGGGCATCTGTGTGAACACGCGGTGCAGCTCATTCTGTGTGTGCCTGAGCGTGTGAGGGTGTGCATGTCTGCGTGTGCTCCTGTGTGCGTGTGCATGTGTGTTGTGAATATGTGTGTGACTGAGAGTGTGTGACTGGCTGAGCTTGTGGGTGTATGAGCCCATGTGTGAGATGTGTGGGCGGGTGTCTATGAGGTGAGAGTGTGTCCGAGACATGTGAGTGTGCGTGTGAGTGTGAAGAGTGTGTGTTCATGGTCTCGAAACCAGTCACCCAGCACCTTGCTGTCACCCCCAAACTCCCAGGCAGGCAGGAGGGACCATCCCCTGCCCGCGTGGGTGGCCCCCGGGCTGCCCCCAGTCAGCCATGCCGGTGCTCCCGTGGTGTGTGGGGGAGCAGGGCCCATGCCTGCCCGGGTGTGAGCGTGTCCTGCCTCACCCCAGCCTCTGACCTCCTCATGGGGCCCCCAAGGTCCCCTGGCTCCAACCATCTGCCCCCACCTTGGCTCACCTAGGCCTCTGCAAGCACAGAGCAGGCTGGCCGGTTCCGGGGCCTTCCGGGACTCAGCCCTCAGCTCTGAGATGGGGTGAGCCCTGATTCCAGTGGGAGGACTCGGTCAGGGCCTGTGGGAGGGTTGGTGGGGACAGGGTGAGCCCAGAAGTTCTCACCGGAACAGCTGTATGGACAGAACTCAGGGGAGCAGCGGTGGGCAGAGGTAAGGGGGGTGGGCAGGGGGTGGGCAGGGGTGGGCACGAGTCCCGCCAGCCCCACCCTGGTTCTTGGGTGAACCTGGCCGGAGGCTTGCTCTCTGGGGAGGGGTGTGGGGAGCGCGGGGCCACTCCTGCCCCCAGCCCCTTCTCATCACACACCTACACGGGTCTGCGAAGAACGCCCCCCCCCTCCCCACGTCCTTGCGCTTCAGGCCATGATGCTGCCTGGTGTCCTGCCAGACCATCTCCCGCTCTGAGCCTGGAGGGGTGCAACCCGGCCTGCGGCCCCGCAACCCCTTTCCTTGCATGCCCATGCGTGTGCATTGTGAAAACACACGTGCCGTGTGCCTGTGTGAGTGTGTGCATTTGTGAGTGTGGGCGTGAGTTGGCAGATGTGTGTTTGTGTGGTGTGCGCCTGTGTGCCTATGAGTGTCTGTGCATGTGTGCATGTGTGTGCCTGCTGTGTATTTTTATCTGTACTTATACATGTGTATGTGCCTATGTGTTTCAGTGTGAGTCCATGTGTGCTGGTGTGGTGTGTGCACCTTTGTGAGTGTGGATACCTGCAAGCACATGTGTGTGGTATGTGTGTTCATGAGCATAACTTCATGCATGTGTGTGTACAATGTGTGCCCGTGTGCAACCGTGCATATTTATGAGTCCATGTGTATATGCAGGGTGTGTCTGTGTGTCCGCGTGAGTTCGCGCGTGTGGTGTGTGTATTTGTGAGAACATGTGTGTGCATATGTGTGTGTTTCTGCAGTGTGTGTTAGTGTAAGTGCATGTGTGTGCAGTGTGTGCCTGTGTGTGTCAGTGTGAGCACATATGTGTGGTGTGTATTTTTGAGTATGTTGTGTGTTTGTGCAGTGCAAGTATGTATGTATGTATGTATGTATGCAGTGCGTGTTAGTGTGAGTCTGTGCATCTTTGAATATGTTGTGTGTTTGTGAAGTGTGAGCATGTGTGTGCAGTGTGTGTGTGTTAGTGTGAGTGTCTGTGTGTGCCTGCGTGTCAGTGTGAGTTCATGTGTGGTGTGTGTGCCCGTGTGTCCAGCTGCCATGGTCCAGCCACTGGCACGCTCCCTGAAGTGTCCTGTGGGAATCCTGCCCAGAAAGTGCGAGACTGAATGCAATGTCCTTCCCCGACCTTGGTCCCGAGCCTCAGAGCCCCCAAGGAGAAGGCGGAGGCCCCGCGGCCCCTGTCGAAGACTCCGGGATTTTCCTGAAGAACTTTTGGTCGGCAAGTGAGCTGGGCCGTCCCCCCGAGGAGCTGCCTGGTGTGGGCCCGACTGAAAGCGGGGTGGAAGCTGTGACCCCCTCAGCCCGGGACTGGGCAGGGACCGGCCTCCCCTGACCCAGGACGGAGCCCAGGCGGCTGGGATCCCTGTGCTTGGTGTGTCCCGAGCTGCTATGTGCCCTCCATGTGGCCAGGCGGTGTCAGGGGACAGCGGCCTCACGGGGCGGGGGGGGGGGGCGCAGACATCCCCCTGGTGGTGTCTGAAGCTTTGGGACCCTCAGCCCCTTTCTGGGCCGCGAAGCCCTCGGACCAAGCTGAAGTGCAGCAGGGGTACTCTGGGGTCCGGGGGCAGTCAGCACCTATGTCCTCATCGTCGCCTCTGCTGGGGTCACCGGGAAGGACTCGCCAGCAGCCGTCTCTCCAATGCATCACTGAGGAGGGAGGGAAGCCCGTGCCGTGGCCGCAGAGGTCAGCCGAGGAACGAGCCGAGGGACGAGGCCTGGCCACGCGGACTGCCCATCTTCCCTGCAAAGCCCTCGGACACCCCAGCGCAGAGTCGCGGTGGCCCTCTGCACAGAATGTCCGTCCCAGGAAGCCGGCTCCCCGGCGTGGGTGCTCGGGGCCTGGCCGGGGGACGGCGTCTGTCCCGTCCCCGTCCCCGCGGAGAGGAGCGTTCCCAGGCGGGCCTGGCCCCCCGCACGAGCGGAGAGCAGAGTAAACAAGGCCTGGCCGAAAGCGGGGGCCATCAAAGAGAATCCCGGGCCCAGAGCGCGGCCATCCGCGCGGAAACGGGAACAATGAGGGGCCGCAGAGTCAAACATTTATAGGCTTGGCCTCGGGGGCTCCATATCCTGGAAGAGCCAAAAAAGAAAAGAAGAAAAACCCCAAACAGAAAAAAAAAAGCGTTAAGCAAACAAACGCTGGAGCAGGGGTGTGGGG
>NW_026606199.1:2867500-2890000 GCF_029834395.1 Sorex fumeus | reverse complement strand
TCCACAGCAGTTTCCCCCCCCCCAGCCAGTCCGCGCTTACTGGCTCTCCGAAGGACTGTTCCAGGGCCCGCGCAGGGCTCTGCCTCGATGCGCAGCGAGAAAGCAGAGGGTGGCGCAAGCCCAGGACAGGCCCCCTGGGCGCCTTGTTCAGCCAGAGCTCAGCCCAGGTCGCCAGAAAACAGAGGCGGCGTCTGCTGAGAGGGACGGCCCGCTGACCTGACCCACCTCCCGCTTCAGGGAACACACAGACACACACACACACACACACACGCACACACATGCACACGCACACATACAGACACATACAGACACACATACGCTCATACACAGACACACAGACACACATGCACACACACATGGACACACATAGGTACACACAGACACAGACACACACACATACATACATAGACACACAGAGACAGACAAACGCAGATACACAGACACACAGAGACACATGGACACATATAGACAGGCACACACATGTATGCATGCATGCACACAGACACACATGCACACACACGAACATACATAGACGCACACAGACACACAGACACATACATAGACATTCACACAGACATATGCACACGCACACACAGGCACACAGAGACAGACACACAGATACGCAGACACACAGAGACACATGGACACATGTAGACAGACATGCACACACACATAGACACACACTCACAGACACACAAACACGCACACATGTGCACACGCACACACAGGCACACAGAGACAGACACACAGATACGCAGACACACAGAGACACATGGACACATGTAGACAGACATGCACACACACATAGACACACACTCACAGACACACAAACACGCACACATGTGCACATACAGAGACACTCAAACGGACACACACGCATATATGCGCACACACAGATGCGCACACACGCATGCACACACACAGACACACATATGCACACACACACGCACACACTCACACAGACACCCCCCCCCCGAGGACTCCAGCCCTTTTCGGGCGCAGACAGCCCGCCTCTGTCACAGGGAGCAGCCCCGCACTGCCGCGCTGCCCTGACTTGGCCCTGCCTCTGGGGGCCTCGGCCCTGACGGCGGGAGCTCGGCCACGGCTCACGGAGGGGGGCCGGGAGCTGCGTGCTCAGGCCCTGCTCCCTCCGCCTTGGCCTCCGCACTCTCTGGCCGGGGGTCCGCAGTCGGCCCGTGGGTGGGCTGGCACTGCACGTGGCCCCGATGTTCTGCCCCTCGCCTCACCCTTCTGCCCCGGTCAGTCCCTCCTTCTCCTCTGGCCTGGCGCCGGGCGCCGAGCGTGAAATCACACCCGGGCATTCGACGGCCCCCAGACAGTGGGCGTGAACCTCGAGTAGGACAGGGGACTGCAGCTCCGGAATGTTCCAGAAGGGACCTCAGGCGGAAGAGGTTCCCTGGGCTTTGGCCGGGTCAGTTCAGGAAGGACAAGCTGCACTAGGCTTTGAAGGACGAAGACGAGTTTGGCAGGTCCCAAGATGGGGGCAGGTTTCTGCCTGCCGGGCCAGGGACGGTTTGCTTCACCACAGGCCCCGGGAGCAGCTGAGCAGCCGAACGGCCCCTGTAGCCAGGCCGGGGTTCGGGGGCTCCGCGCCTGAGCCGGCAGGGCAGAGGGAGCTCAGATCTGCGTCTCGGAGAGCCCCCCCCCCCCACCCAGTGCCCCCGCACGCAGCATTCCCTGGTGCCTCCTTGGGCCTCTCTCCCGGGAGGTGGCGGTGGCCGGCCGCGCACACTGTCAGTTCTGCGTGCGCACAGCTGTGACAACATCTGCACAGAGCATGAGGACAGCATTTGGCGCCCGGGAAGAGCCGGGAGCAGGGATGGAAATGAAACCAATAATGGGTTTTTTAAACATTTGCTTCATTCTCACTCTAAATGCACGCCCTCCCTTAACCCCGCCGATGGAATGCGATCGTGCCCACGTCCACTGCCATTGGAGAGCGGGTTTGGGTAGAGAAAGTGTCACGGAAAACCGCGGTGGCCAGCGGCCCCTGGCAGCCCGCAGGCAGGTGGGTGCCCGACGCCCTGCCCGCCGCACAGGGGGTATTTTGGGACTGCTGCAGACGGAAAGAATTTGACTTTTAAACACAGAGCACTGCGGCCTGGGAGCTGCCTCTTGCATTGTGTTCAGATCGTTTTTCTTAATCCCCGCGCCGTGCCAAGAACCCTTTCCAGGGAAGTGAAACCCGGGCACCCGCACGATCCGACTTATAAATAGCCGCGGACCGGCTCTGGCCAGGAGCAACGGCACGGACGCTGCCCGCCCGTGGGGCCGGCGGGAGCTTTGAAGGTGGCTGTCAGCCCCTCTCCCGGCCTGCCCGCCCGAGTCATTGTGCAGAACAATGGCACCTTCCCGAACGGAAACGGCCAATCAAAGCCCCGGCAGCGCTTCCTACCGGGGACGCTCCCACTTACCGACAGGAGCTCGCGCGCCCTCCCGCCCGCCACGCCACGTGGCCACGGCCACGGCCACGCCACACACCTCCCCCCCACCCCAGGCCCGAGCCGTGTGGAAGCCATCTGGGGCTTCCCGCAGAGGGCTCTGCCTCAGTGGCTTCCGCACGTCAGCCAAAGCGTTTGGTTTCCTCGCCTGCCCCAACGGCCTCTCCACATCTCTCAGGGAGCTCCTGGCGAGGCGTTTGCGAGGTCAGAGGCTACAGTGGCAAATGTTTTGCTAACGCGAGGGCGGAGGGTCTCTGCTTTCCTTTCTCTGCCCCCTGCTCGGGAGGAACTGCAGGGAGGAACTGCGCGGAGGAACTGCACGGAGGAGCAGCAATGAGGAACTGCACCGAGGAGCCGCAGAGCTCCCAGGCTGCCCCCGCCCCAGCCTGCCCGCGCACCTGCGCTGTAAAACCCACTTCCCGCCCAGCGGGCCGCCGCACTTTATGGCCCCGTTTCCTCATTGTTCTCAAGTCCTGTCAGAGGTGTGCTGGAACGGGCTGCGAGGTGGACGCCTCGAAGATCCGTTTAACAGAATGGTCTAATTTCGCCAACGCGAGTGCCAAAATCTGGATTGAAAAATGCAGGCCTCGGATCCCAGTGGACGCCCGCTATGATGTCACTTCCCTGAAAACGGCCAAGACAAACAGCCGTTTCCAGCGCACTTGCACTCGCAACACGAGCCCTACCTCCTTCTCAATCCCCAAATTACGGTTCCTGTTTTCTAACAATTTTAATGTTAACCTGGTTGACACTTGAACTTTCCTGACTTTTTCTCAGCCTCGGAGATTTTATTACACGGCGGGCGCAGGAGGCAGAATTCCATTCCGGCGTAATGATACTCCTGGAGCCTGAAACCCGGCGCGTTTTAGAAATGATCCGAGGCCGATTGAGCTGCGCTTCTGAGGGGCGCGGCAGAGTTCCCCCCGGGGGAGTCGGCGGCTGGCAGAGACCCCCGCGGCGCCCCTGCCCGTGCTTCATGCTGGGAGCCCGGCAGGGTGGGCGGGCGGGAGGCGGGGGGCCGCCAGGGGAAATGAGCACCTGGTGTCCCCACGCCTGGCCCCACTGTGCCTGGGCAGACCCTGAGGTTCCTTCTGGACAGCACCCCGACCCCAGCACCCAGCAGGGGCCGGAACCTGGGGGATGAAGGTCCCCAAGCTGCCCCTGAATTCTTGCCTCCCAATCGGTCCCCAGAGAGCTCGTTTGTGGACACCCGCATGCCTGCCCGGGGCCGGGCCTACCCCAGGACCTTGGCATGTGCCTGTTTCCCAGATGGACTTGGTGGCCGTGTGGGCAGCCACGGGACAGGCCAGCTGACCCTGCCCCACAGGCGGCCCTGGTGGGCCTGGCAGGCTGGGCTGCTGTGCTGACACGTGGAAGGGAACTGAGGGGGAACTGAGCCCGGAGGCGGCCAGGCCCTGTGTGGCCACGCCTCGGTGGACCGTGGTGGAGACAGGGATGGCTCTTGGGGTGGGACCCAGCCGCCCCCGGGACAATCCGCACACGCTGCTTCTCTCCTGCCCTGCTGGTCCTTGGAGCCCACCCCCGCCTGCCGGAACCACGCGTGGCCTTGCCGTGGCCGGCTGTGCCGCTGTGCCGGGAGGGGCTCCTCCTCCTCCCCGGGCCCCCCACGGCGACCCCAGCTCCTCCGTCCCTGCAGCCTCGGCCGCTGCTGACTGCGCCTTCTCTCGGTCTGCTGCCAGCCCCCCTCCTACCCCACTCACCCCCCGCCTCACCCCTACTAACCCTCCCCCTCCCCCCACTCCCCGTTCGTCCCTCACGGTCAGCGAGTGACCCCTGCTGTCCCCCTCCCACTCCCGCTGGGCCAACCAAGTGCTGCGCGGCCGCTTCTGTCCCTCCTCCCCCTCCTCCCCCTGCTCCTCCTCCTCCTCCTCCTCCTCCTCCTGTTCCTCCTCCCCCTCCTCCTCCTCCTCCCCTTCTACTCCTCCTCCTCCCCTCCTCCTCCTCCTCCTTTTCCTCCTCCTCCTCCTCCTCTTCCTCCTGTTCCTCCTCCCCCTCCTCTTCCTCCCCTTCTACTCCTCCTCCTCCTCCTCCTTTTCCTCCTCCTCCTCCTCCTCCTCCTTTTCCTCCTCCTCCTCCTCCTCCTCCTTCTCCTTCTCTTCCTCCTCCTCCTCTTCCCGGGGCTTGTGCTGGGCCCCTGCGCCCTGCCTCTCCTCTGCCCAGTCCTGCCGCCCTCGTGGCTGCACCTGCCCCCACTGTGGCCAGCTGTGCCCGCGGCCAGCTCCACCCCTGCGACCGGCAACTCTTGCTCCTGTGTCCACTGTTTCCCCCTTCCCCGCCCCTTAAGGCCCCGAAGCCTCTGCGGCCGCTGACTGTCAATCCCCCCACCCCAATTCTCCTGACACCCGCCCCAGGATGGGGCACCGTGGCAGACTCTGCGTTTGCTCCCCCCCCCCCCCACGCCTCTCCCGAGTCTGTTGAGGACCCCAGGGCGGCTCCCCTCTCCCCCGACCAGCAGCCGGGGTCTGACTCCTGTTTGCAGCGGCTACAGCCAGCCTCTGTGCCCGCTGCCTCACGGCGCCCCCACCCTGCTGGGTCTGGGGGAGCCCCTGCTGGTCTCCCGGGGGCCACTGCCCTTCCCGTGCCCCCCGGCACTGGCCTTCATGGTGCGGCCGCCACGACGGACCACTCCGGCTCCGTCCCCTGCCCCCACATCCACCATCCACGGCTGCCGGGCAATGATCTTGCTGCTGGATTCAGGCTCCGCACCACGGTTGCCGTGCCGGCGCTGGCGCCAGCCCTGGCTTCCGTGGCCGCACCTCGACCGCGATCACATCCCTGCGCCACTCACGGCCACGGAAAGGGCCGCGCTCGGCACAGAGCTGCTTCGACATCACAGCCAACTCCCCCGCGTCCATCGCTCACTGCTGCTTGCGCTGCCTCTTACGCTGCAAGTGTCACTCCACTGCGCCCTCGCTCCCCGACACCTGACATTCCTGACGTCTCGCCACGGGTCACCATGGCCACAGCTGCTGCTCTCCGTGGCCGACTGTCACGGGCGCCACCCTGCTGCTCCTCCACTCACCCCCGAGCCGGCCCGGGACAGGCCCCACACACAGGCCCCGGGGCCCCAGCGGAACTGAGAGGGGGCGGTGGGTTGGCAGTGAGGACGAGACCCACACCAGAGGCTGCACCTGGACAGGCGTGACCTCCCAGGGGAGAGGACAGGCCTGTGAGGACCCAGCGCACACACGACGTGCCCACGTCCCTCCCAGCTCACGCCTCTCCCCAAGGGCCGAGGCTGGGTCGTGCCTGGGTGGGTCTGGGCTCAGGCCAGGCTTCCTGCCCGACAACCCTCCAGCATCTCCCTGCGGGGCCCGGGGTGGAGGGGGGGTCCCCAGGCCGCCCTGACTCAGAGCTGATGGATGAAGGCAGCCCCCATCCGCACCCAAGTCTGCCCCCCCCGGAAAGGTCGCAGCGTGGGCTGCTGCTGACCCGGAAGTGGTCACCCCCCTGCGCCCACCTGGCCCTACCCTGCCCCATTGCACTTGAGGCTGGGGCTGTGGCCAGCCTGGGACCTAGTGCCGGACTTCGCTGGGACCCCTGGACACAGCAGGGATCTCGGGGGCCCCCGTGTCCCCCTTCACACCTGAGAAAGGAGCCGGGCGGAAAACAGGGGCTGGGGAGGTGGCCAGAGGGAGGCGGACAGAAACGCGACCTCGGGGAGAGGCCAAGCCCTCGGGGTGCAGGGAAGGTCGCCGCACGTGACTTTCAGCTGACCACGCTCTCTGCAAGCAGGTCCATTGCCAGGTGAGGGAAGCTTGTCCTTGGAGAGGGGTGTGAGGCGTGGCCAGCCCGGAGGCCCGGGAAGGAGCAAACTCTCCACACTCCGGTGCACTGCCGCCGGCCACGCGGCCCCCAGGGGGACTGCATGGCACCCAGCCGCGTGCCCGCCGTGGTGCCTGTCTGCACTGCGCCGCACGAGCCCCGAACACGGTCCCTTCCGGCTGCCTCGGAAGCTCCCCCGACCCGGCCGCCTGCTGGGAAGGTGTCTGGCTAATTGTTTGATTTTTTTCTGCCAACGGGATTCCTTGCGAATTCGAAGTGTCATCTCTGCAGGCATTTCCTGAATTGAAAGGAAATAGAGAATAAAATAAATAAATAGCGGCTGTTGGGTGGCTTTTGAGACCTGCCCCGTCCTCATCCATTATTAAGCACCGCCAGAGAGGGCTTCCCGGCCGGAACGCGCCTCGAGACGGGGAGGCTGGCAGAGCCAGGGCCCGGCGCTCGGGGGTCGTCCCCTGGAAGCAGCCGGCCCCCACCCCGCTCCCCACCTCAAGACGGCCCTTCCTTCCCAGGCGGCCGTGCAGGGCATTGGGGGACACATCGGCGAGGCGGGCTCCAGCGCCCGCTCTCCCCGGGATCACACGGACGCGGCCCCCACGGGACAGCGAAGGAGCCCCTCGGGGACACCCAGGTCGGACCCCCCGCACACGGGGGCCGCTCTGGGGGGCAGGAGACGAAAGGCCAGCCCTGTGCCGGCTGTGGTTCTCCAGGGCGGGCGACGCCGCCCCAGGTCTGGATAGGACGTAAAGTATGAGCGGGCAGCTTACATATTGCCGTGATTAAATATTTACTGTTCAAAGAAGATCCAGAGAACTTTTTAAAATTAATGGCTCCGGGTCTCTGTTTGGAGAGTATCACAGTATTGAACCGTTTATTGAACTGTGTACTGAGCTATTTTACTATCGTTAGTGACACCCTAAATTGCCAGGCCCCCGCTCGCTCTCTCTCTCTCTCTCTCTCTCTCGCTCTCCCTCCTTCTCTCTCCCGTTTTCTCCCCCTCTCTTTTAAGAGAGAAATCGAGTGGGCCTGCTCCCTCTCTGCTCTCACCAGCTGGTAGATATAAATTATATATTAAACTGTATTTGCAATGGATCACTGCAAGTGACAAGTAGTTTTCCGAAGGCTTTGTCACCGCAATGAAGTGTGTGCCTTGCGCGCAGTGGTTAATATGAGTCCTTATTCATATTGTCCAAGTCTTCAAAAACATAATTCAGAAAAATGGGCAGCGCTTAATAGAGCTAATCTCTTGTTCTGATTCAGCCTTCAAGATCAGCAGCCTGTAAATAAGTCAAAAAAAAAAGGGGGCCTAAACGGATTTAGCGCTGTTAATCTTTCCATAGTGGGGATATCTGGGTCTTTACTCGGCCGTTGTTGTTGACAGAAGTGGTTTCCATTGTGCCAGCCGCGGGGGCTCGGGAACCGGCTCCTTTTGAAGGGGCCGCTATCGGCCCGGCACACGCGGCCCGCTCGCCCTGCGCGGCCGAGATAGGCTGGCCGGGCGGCGCGGGGGCGGCCGGGCCCTCCCGCACACGCCGGCCGTGGAGGCTGCGCGCTCGGAGCGGCGTGGAGCCGTGTGCTACATGCTCCCTGCCTCCTCCTGGTCTTATTTGACTTTGCTCGCCTGGCTGATTTTATTATGACAGCCTGAATACTGAGGAGGGAATTAAACTGTTAGCAGGCATCAGAGGCTGTCTAATGTTTAATGCAAGAGTCGGAGCATGTAAGAACTGATAATGAATACAAACAGGGCGACATCTTATTTGCTGTGTTTTTATTAGGATGACTTGAGCGCTTGACACCGTGGCTATCACTTTTCTCCTCTCTCTTCCCCGTTTTCGGGGGTTAAAATTTCCGACGCCGGTGCCAAACGCGCCGCCATGTGATGTGAATTAAAGAGGGCTCGAGGAGCCGGTAATACGCGGGAATCATCACCTATAATAATTATGTATAGATAGGAGGTAGTCGTGGCTGTTAAAAGGTCACCCAGTGAGATGTAATTGCCTTTTTCATACTCCACTACATTTACTAGGACAGAGAGGCGACCCTGCTGGCAGGCGCAGTAAATATGCCACCCTAGAACGTAATGATACATGCCAGCACTCGGCCTCCGGTGCCCGGCGGGGCCCGCGCCGGCCGCACCTGTGCTCTGGGCGACGCGGGAGGCGCGTGTCACCTGGGCCCGGGGCCTCCCGCCGGGACTGGGGGTGGGGGCGGGTTGCGGGGCCACAGGAAGCCGGCTCTGGTGGGAGGGGGGTCGGCAGGAGAGAGCTGCTGGGGGCTGGGCAGGGCCCCGGGCCGCCGGCCACCCCTCAGGCTTGTGCGCTGTGGCAGGCGGGCAGAGAGGAGCGGGAGCAGCCCAAGATGTTTTGTGTGTCTGATAGCAGAGAGCACTCGGGAGCAGAACCCGTCCTCCGGGTGACCTGACTCCGGGGCAGCGAGGCCCCCTGAAGCTCTGCTGGTGCTCATGCCTTTGTTCCCAGCCATCCGGGCAGCTCGGGGAGAAGCTGGCCCCGGAGACACGTCTTGGCAGGCGTGTTCTGCCTCCCCCACCCCCACCCCCGCCCGCGCCAGGGACACGGGGACACACGCTGGCATGTGGCAGGGCCGGCCGCATCTGTCATCAAGAGGCCCGAGCCGCTGAGCTCGCAAGGGGGTCAGGTTCGAGCGGGGGAGAAGCGGGACTCGCGTGGGGTCGGCGGCCCCCGCGGCCCTGGGCTCTGGCCAGGAGTGGACGGAGGTGGCGGGGGGAGGGGTCGTCGGGGGCCCAGCACAGGGGGCCGGGCCTGTGCCCGCAGCCGTCCTGCTCGCGGAAACGGGTCTTCCAGGCAGCCTTCCACCAGGGTGCCCGGCTAATAGGAAACCCAGAAATCCAGATGCCGAAGTCGGCTGCTAAATTTTTAAAAAGTGAAATAGAATCTGCCGGCCGCCCGGCCCCTCCCCCGCGGGCCCCCCGAGTGCGCGGCTATACTAGTTATTACCAATTGAATTTTCAATAGCCAACTTTCCCAGCCCTAACTTTGACAAATTTTATTTCACATTTGTCAAAGGAAATAAAGCTGACAGCATTACAGGGGCTGTACGCTACAAGTAGTATCTCAATTCCGGGCCTGGCCGGGCTCCCCTTCCCCAGGGGGTCGTCAAATCTGGACCCAATTCACAGCTTTGTTTGAACACTATATTTTGCCTTTTCTGTGCACCTTTGATATTTATTTCAGTGTTAAATCTATTCTTCCCTTCATCTATTACCCTGTTTTATTTCTGTTTTTGAGAACCTATATTTTCGCTAATAAATATTCACTGCGGCATTTCATCCCGGACTGTGGGCCCGCGCTGCCGTCCGCGCTCACTCGGCCCCAGATTGAGTGGACATTCCGCCGTGGCGGCACAGACATAAAATTCAGGAACTTATAAAACCTGCCTTTCCCCTTGGCCCGCCGGCCGGGCCGGCCGCCTTCCCGCCGCCCCCGGCCCTGGCAGCGCTGAGCAGAGCCACAGCGCCCCCCCGTGGCCGGCCGGGGAGATGGCCCGGCCGCCCGCCTCCCAGGCTCGCGTCCCTGGGGCTGGGCCTCTCTGAGACCCTGCAGGCCCTGGGGGGAGGTGGAGGGGGTGAGTGGAGGGGCGGGCAAGGAGAAAGGACCCCGCCCCAGGACCCGATCCTTCCCGGCCGGCTGCAGGCGTGGCCCCGGCCAAACCTCGGGGACCCACAGCCCGCGTGTCCCCGAGGACCACAGCAGGGAGGGGCTTGAGCACCTTGGGCCGGGGGTGGGGGAGGGGGGTGGGACCCTCCTATCCAGAGCTCCGTGCGGGGCGGGGGGAGAGCCAACCTATTATGTATCGGGGTCTTGTTTGAGGTGCTTCCAGGAAGCCCCCGAAACCCTGGTCAGGTGTGGGTCCAGGCTTGGCAGGCCGGCACCAGCTTCCCGGGAGCGAGGTCGAATTATAGCCAACTTGAAAAAAAAAAGAGCTTAGCATATGACAGCGACTCAGCTGGAACTCGGCACACAGAGACCCGCCTTTGATCTCCCGCATCCCATTAAGTAACAGAGACCAGAGGACTCAGATATGCAGTGCAGGGGCCACGTTTGATCCCCCTAAGTGCCGCACCCGCGCCAGACCACGATTGCATCATTGATTTTTCTCCCCGCCCCGAAAAGAGGGGCTCTTTTAAGGACGTCTGATTCTTTTAATTAGATCATTGCCGCTATTGTCATGTTTACCCCAGTATAATCTCTCGCGAATAGCACGGGCCTTTTCAACGGACTCATTACACTGCACGGACCGTGTGGGGGAACACATTCGAAGAGTTAAGTCTGAAGGGTGAACGTGGCTGCTTCCACGCGTGCACACACATGCACTCACATACAAACACATACACACGCACACACAGACACACAAGCACACGTGCACACAGTTGCACACACGCACACATGCATGCACGCACACATGCACTCACATACAAACACATGCACACACACAGACACACACATGCACACACACACTCACATACAAACACATACACACGCACACACAGACACACAAGCACACGTGCACACAGTTGCACACACGCACACATGCATGCACGCACACATGCACTCACATACAAACACATGCACACACACAGACACACACATGCACACACACACTCACATACACGCGCACACAGGCACATACACAGACACACACTCACATACACACACGCATACACGCGCACACAGGCACAGACACAGACACAGACACACACACACACACGCACACATGCACACGCACACACACAAATGTCTGAGATCACTTTGAGAGAGACGGCTGCTGCTGCTCAGGAGATGGGCCGGCGTCCGCGAGAGCCCCTTCGGCGTCTGTGTGTGAGGCTGCGGCCCACAGGGAAACTTGGCGCGGAGCCTCTGTGCGTGGAGACGGAAGTTTCTAGTGCCGTGATGCGGAGCCTGCCGTGGAGACCCCCCCCCACAACCCCCCGCCACCCAGGGTCCTGCTTCCCTCCCCTTCCCTCCGTCCCCCCTCCACGTCCCTCCTCGGGTTTTTGTTGTCAGTTCCCAGCCTGCCTGGCGGAGCCGGGCCCTGGCTGGGCTGGGCCGTGGTCACTTAGCTGCCCCGTCCTCGCCGCCTGCTTTGTGCGGGGCCGGGGCCGGGCCTCCAGCGCAACCCAGAGCAGAGCGTTTGTCTGGCAGAGCAGCTGTGCGCCGCAGAAGAGAAAAAGCATGACCGTGGATTTCAAATGAATGATCACGGGAGGCAGAAGGCAGCAAACGCCCGACAACGGGCATTCCCACGACCAGGACGGCCCCCGCGTCTCGCCTCGCGGAGGGCCGGGCTGGGGCCGCGGGCGGGTCTTTCCTGCGGGGACCTCCGTGCTGCGCCGCTCCGGCTGCTCTCCGTGCGGGGGTGCAGCTCCCGTGGCCCTGCCTCTTCGAGTATGTTAAATAATAAATAACTTATTAAAACACGCTCGATGTAATAATGGCCCTTTTCATGAATTGTTGTGGGGAGAGATGAGGACGGGGGGACGCAGCCTTCGGGGGGGAATAACGGGAATTTCCAGCACTAGAGCCGAGGAGTGGCTCCATATTTTTCGAATGCGCCCGCGCTCCATTCATCGTCATTTAGGCGCTTAAATAAGCACAATAAACGTGAATAATTTACTGCTCTGCAAACAGAAAATTGGGCAGAAAAGTAATTTTGAATCGCGAGTTGGTTTGCAACCTCTGATGATTTGGGGCCCTGTAAAATGCCGCTGACACGGCTCTTCATTAACCCGCCGGTATCGAGCCTTCTCCCCACTCATTAGCGATTAATTCAGACAGATATTTAACTTAATAAGGTAAGCAAATAAACAAAAAGTCGCTCTCCGTGCCTTAAGGTTTGGAGACCTCTAATTGCTTTTGTGTACTCATTACCGAGATTAACACCTTCCTCTTCCTTCACTCCCGTTCTCCCCGGAACGAGGAAGAAGAGAGGAAGGAAGGAAGGAAGGAAGGAAGGAAGGAAAAAAGGCAGGGAAGGAAGGAAGGAGGGAAGGGGAAAGGTTGCCGGCCGTGCTGGAATCCAGAACTCTCTCAAGGGCGAAGTGGACGGGGTTAAGGATTTGGTTCCCACTGCTGCTCTGTGACGCCCCGCAGAGCAGGGGCTCGGCTGGGGGGGGGGGGCATGGCCGGTGAAAACCCCCAGACCGGGACACCTTGCAGCCCTGCTGGGAGCCCCGAGGGTGGCGACTCCATCCCCAACGACTTCCAGAAGCCTGGAGCCGCCACTGCCGGGCCCGGCAGACCTTGGCTGCGTTCTGCGCCCAGGACCCTTCCAGCCTCTTCTCTGCGGCTCGGTCCGGAAGTTTGGACAAACTTAAAATCCCGGGCAGCGATCAACACTTTGTAATTGGTGACGAGCCACGCGCCGGGCCGTCGCTATTTACTGTCCTAATATTATTCATCGCGGAGCCATTCCGTATTCATGCGGCCAGGCCACGTAATTCCGTTGTAATTTAGCATTAATTAATGTCCACTTATTGCGGCGTGTTATGGTATAGGAAACAATCTCCGGTAAGAGACACAGTGTAATTTCAGGACGGATCCGAGTGTCATTTGAATAATGATATGCATTGCTTCTGTCTCCGAGACCCCATCCTCCCCCTGCCCCGGCTTCACGCACACACGGACGCGCATATGTGCCCACACGCGCGCGCGCGCACACACATGTGCACATGCCTACACGCCTGCCCACGCTGTGTGTGTGCAGGGGGGCCGAGTAGCTCCCTGTGAGGTCAACAGCGGTCGTCAGCGTCAGGACCCCTTCCTGCGAGTGCCCGCGTTTCCCCGAGGGCAGTGCCCGGCCGCAACGCAGCCCCTCCGTGTCTCTGCAGGCTCGGCCCGTGACACGCTGCCCTTTCCCACGGAGGTGACCGCTTCCTAAAGGAACAATCTCAGAGGCCTCGGAAACAAAAGCAACGGCCATGTCTCTCGCCGCGGACCGCGGTGCTGCTCCTTTCAGTCCGAGCAGACTCCAAGGCTCTCTGAGCATCGGCGGGGCTTGCCGGGAGCCGGTGGTGGGTGCAGGGGCGGCCCCCAGCCACCCTCCCGGCCGCCCGCTGGGCGCGGAGCCGGCCTCCAGCTCCGGGTTGCTAATTGCCACTTGCTGGTCTTGTAAAAAGTCCCGCAGCTCCCGGGCTCTCAGACCTGAACCTGACACCATCTTTCACCCGTTCTCGTGGCATTAGGGGATTTAAAACCTCCTTTTCCTTTAATTCTTTTCTTTCTTTAATGGGTGACTGGATAAATTCAGTGGTGGGTTTTTGTGCCACTAAGAAAGCAGATAAGTGTATGATGCACTCGGCTGGGCGGCTCCCAACTCCCTCACCATATGTTTCCTCACTGGAAGGGCTCGACGCGCAAAATTACAGGAACCGAAGCTTAAAAACACAATTAGGTAGTTTAAAATGAAGTATTAAAGAAATACCGCCCCCCTCGCGCCCCGCGCCGCCCGGCCCTCCCCGCCTCGCTCCCGGTCGCTTCTGCTGGGTTTGATTTTCCTCAGAACCAGGCCCCATATTTTTCGGATTACGTGCTACGGGCTGTGGTTGAATTATAAATGAAAGAGTGGACCCCCAGACTTCTTGTCATAACTGCAGCTCCTCTGTTGTTCCGGAGAATGCAAACGGGAGAAGAAAGGCGTTTTGTGTCCAAGGGCCTCGGCGTCCCCGGAGCGGCTCGGCGTGCGGGGGTGGGGGGCCGTGGGCCTGCCTGGGAACTGCATGTGTGCGGGATGGCGGGGGAGGGGGGGAACTGCAGCCCTGTCGAGGGGAGAATGAAAGGAAACGAAACGCACAGCGCAGAAGCAGGATCACAGCTGCATCCTAACTGCTATCCGACCCCTCTGTGTGAGGGAGCCGGGAAGTCTCTCCCTCTCTGCCTCGCCCTCCCTCGCTCTCGCCCTCTCTCTGTTCCTCTCTTTTCTTTTCTCTCCCTCTTTGCTTCTCCTTCTCTCTCTCCCTCTCTCTCCTCTTTCCTTCTCTCTCCCTCTTTTTCCCGCTCCATCTCCCTTTCTCCTTCTCTCTCGCTATCTTTCTTCCTCTCCCTTCTCTGCCTGCCTCTCTCTCTTTCCCTCCCTCCCTCCCTCTCCCTTTCTCTCTCCCTCTCTTTCTCTCTCTCTCTCACACACACACACTCTGATTCTCTCTCTCTCTCTCTCTCTCTCTCTCTCTCTCTCTCTCTCTCTCTCTGCAGGCTCCGCTTCTTACCAGTCACACACGGAACCGTTTCCTGCGCTGAGAGCTTCACCCCTGCCCCTGCTGGGGCTTCTCCGCCTGCTGAGGAGGAGGAAGGGGACGCAGGCCCGGGCGGGAGAGCGACTCAGGTGGCGGCCTGCTACCGCGGCGTGCCTTTGCCTCCGCCGTCCACTTATTTCAGATTCACCGTACATGAAAAACACAGTAAAATATTTTATAGGCATCCTGGATTCCACCGCGCGGGCACTTGAATGAACGGCCACTTTACGCCCTGATCCTGGAGGGCCGAGGGTTAAAGATATAATTCATCCCCCGCAAATTGATGAAATATTTTGTTTATGGGCTGTGGCATCGTAGGTCCGCTGTAACCCCTTAAAAGACCTCGCCATGGAACAGGCACGAAGGATAATTTTCTGCGTTCAATCTGCTGCCACGCCTAGCGGTGCCGTTAATCTGCGCCCAAACTTTGGCCAACTGGAGCGGGGGCCGAGGCCGGGGGGTGCGGCGGGGGGGGGTGGGGGTGGAGGGGGGCAGCCGGTCCCTGCCCATGAAGTCATCTCGCCGGGCTGCCTAATGGGAGGCGAGATTTCACAGCGGCTCTGCGCGCGTTCAGATGTTTTCCATAAAGCGCGGGGCCTATGCAAAAATCAATAGCATAGCTTATGCCCTTCATTTGTAGATAAGTGTATTCTTGAATGTCTGAAAGAATATTTGATGTGGAACTTAAAACAGGGCTGGAAAAATGCTTGGCCCTAATTGCCTTTGACTGGCAGTGGAGGCTGGTGCTCACCAGGGCAGGGCGTAGAAGAGGCCCAGCCCTCATCTTCGCCGCCCCTTGGGGGGCTCCCGGGGGGCCTGGGAGCTGCCGGGGTGGCGGCTTGGACTTCGCTGGCAGACCCACATGCTGGCATCCCCCGGGCGAGACGCCTGCCTGCGCCGGCCACGGTGGCACTGGGTTCGGGCTACCTGTGAGCCATGTGACCTCGGCCTTGACGTTCCAGGTTCCGGCTTCTGCTGAGACTCAGTGCCGGGGAAACGGCCCCGAGCCAGGCGCTGTTACTCTCCCGAGTTTGCGGGTGTCCTACAGTAACGCAGATGGTTCCCACAGACGCTCCCAGGCGCCAAGAAGATGTTAAGTGCCGCGCCCTCGTTCCTTCCCTCCAGCTGCTTCCGAGCACTGTGGGCTGGAGCCTGCGTGGAGACCGGGAAGGGGCCTGCTGGCGGGATCGGAGGGTGGGGGGTGGGGAATGCAGGAGTGGGGGCGGGGCAGTGTGCCTGGACATGAGGGCAGCGGGGTCTAGTTGAGCCACTCGGCCCAGGGCGTCCCCCACGAGCGTGTCCTGCTCTCGGGAGGGCGGGCCTGGGTGCTGGGCTTAGAGGGTGCGTCTCCGTGAGGCGGGGGAGGGGTGGGCGCCCGGGAGACCCCCCAGGTTTCCGCTGAAGACTGGTAGCTGGACCGGGGCCGAGGGCAGCTTGTCCCAGCGCCAATATTATTTTAATGTGGCTTTGATTAGCAGGAGGATGAAGTTGTGTGTTCTGAGAATGTACCAGATGTTTGTTCTCATGTGTTCAGGCCCTCCTGCCGGCCGCGGGCCGGTCACTCGCGCTGCCCTTGCTGGACGGGCTGGTCAGCAGACGTGGTGGGGTGGTCCCTGGGCTCCCGGGCAGGCCCAGGAGGGAACCGCAGCCCAGAAACCCTGCGCACCCCCAGCATGAGTGGCCAGACCCCGACAGGACTAGGGGCCACCCAGCAAGCCACGGGCCTGTGAGCTTGAAGGACCCTCCTGGAAGACGCCCTCCTGGGGCCAGCCAGGGATCCTCACACCGACGGTGCCCTGGGAAGCTCCCACACCTCCTTCCCCAGCTGGCCTGGAGAACCGTGTCCTCACTGACGTGGCCTCAGGTGCCTGCCTGCACACTGGCCGCTGAGCCCTTGCCCTCAGAGCCGAGTCCTCCCCCTCGGAGCCGAGTCCTCCCCCTCGGTGCTGAGTCCTCCTGTCAGTGCTGAGCCCTCCCCCCCGTGCTGAGTTCTCCCCCTTGGTGATGAGTCCTCCCTCTCAGTGCTGAGTCCTCTTCAGAGCCGAGTCCTCCCCCTCGGAGATGAGTCCTCTCCCTCGGAGCCGAGTCCTCCCCCTCAGAGACGAGTCCTCCCCGTCAGTGCTGCGTCCTCCCCCTAGGAGCTGAGTCCTCCCCCTTGGTGCTGAGTCCTCCCCCTTGGAGCCGAGTCCTCCCCCTTGCCAAGCGTGTTTGCTCCAGACGCGCCTGGACCTCCTCCCAGTCGCTGTGGGTGCTGGAGTTTCCGTGACCACCCCGAGGGTCTCTGCCGCTGCCATCTGGGGCCTGAGAAGGGTCCCAGGTGGCGACTGACCAGAGGGAAGGGAAAGCGTCAGGGCTGGTCCCATCTCCTGCTTGTCCTGGAACGGCCCAAAGGGCAGCAGCGTCTTTGGGTGTGGGAGCCTGAGGGAGTGACTGCCCCCCTCGCCTCGGGGCCCTGAGGGAGTGACCGCCACCCTTCTCTCGGGGAGATGCTCCTTGCTTGCTCCGTCCCCGTGGCCGCGGGAGAAGCCCGCGAGGAGACTGACGAGCCCATTTCCTGGTGGAATCAGGGCCAGGGTCTGAGCACAGACAGGTGGGGCGGGCGGATGTTCTGGAACATTCTAGAAGGCAGGCCGTGAGGAGACAAGCCCCGCCTACAGCTGGCGCCGTGTCCCAGCGTGGGGATTGGAGGAGCAGGAGCAGGGACCCTGGGGGTCCGTGCGTCTTTGTCCCCCACGAGCCCCGCCAAGGTTACCTCGGGAGTTCTGCGCCTCGCAGCATCCAGAGAGTGGCCAGGCCAGGCCGAGCGGGGCGAGGTGGCCTTGGCGGGACAGAGTCCGCGTCTCTCCTAACTGACGAGGCCGGGCGGACGGCTAATGAGCTTCCAGGGCCATCGGGAAACCCGCTGCCCCCCAAACCGTAATCAGGCGGACCCCCGGGGACCCCGCTGTCGGCGCGTCGGTGGCTGCCACGGATCCCGCCCCGTCCCCTTCAATCACCTTGAATAAAATATTATGCACAAAACTTAATAGCTCCAGGACACTTCCTTTCAAACGTGTCTTCGGCCCGGCTTTCATTCCACGTCTATTTCCTTTCTCCCGGAAAAAAGCCTGTCAGCAGAAAGAGCTGAAATCAGGAGAAAAGCCCCTTCCCGCGCGGAGACGAGCCGATGATTAAGTTTCCTGCCTCAGCCCGGGTGCGGAGATTCGGCGGGAAAGAGCAGACGCGCCCCTGGTCCAGGCGGTAGGGTGGCGCCCGTTCCCCTCTGGCCGGCAAACTCTTCTCGCTCTCTCCTTGGTGCTCTCGGAGCCGGGGGCTGCCACTCTTGAATCTCTGGGTGGCACTTGGCTGCCTGGTGCTGCTCAGGGCACAGTGCTCCAAGCCTGGGCACACGAGGCTGGAGGCAGAGCGTCCGAGGGTCCCGAGGGCGACCTGTGAGCGTGTTCACTTTTTCCTGGGGTGGGGGGGGGGCCCTCCTTGCTACTCAGCACCCAACTCCTGCCCTGGGACCCCGTCACTCCTGTCCGCTCCCGGCCCCTGTGCCCTGCACGCTTGGGGGATGAGGTCACGGCCAGCTTGAGTTCCTGGCGGACTCGGATTCGCCAGCTGGGCCGGCTCAGCGGCAGGCGGTGAGGAAGGAAGGTGTGCGGGGGTGGGACCCATGTCAGGGGCGCCACGGCCATGACACGGACAAAGAGCTCAGCCCTGGACCGTCTGTGAATCGTGGGCTGGAGAGGGCATGCGGCTCAGCCGGCCTGAGCCGGTTCCAACCGGCCCCGTCCCCCGTCCCATCTCCTGGTCCTGCCGCCCTGGCACTGTGGGTTGTGCCTGGGTAGCATCAGCCACCTCGACCTGCAGCCCCGTGACTGAGTCACCAGCAGCCCCAGGCCCCTTGAGCAGTGCTCAGGAGTCCCCCAAAGGCACACCGGCCCGTGCCGGGGCCGTCCTCGGAGCCCAGAGGCCGCCCTGGGCAGCCCCACGGGGCCCGATGGTGGCTGGGGCCCAGTTCTGGGGCCGCCTCTCCTCGGCGCCCGCGGCAGGCCCCTCGGGGGCCCGTGACCCCCGGCTCTGGCGCCCCCACCCCTCCACCCACACACCCACCGCATAGCATCCAGATGTCCAAACACATTTTTCGAGAAGTCTATGAAATTTGATAGAACGTGAAACCCGATCGTCTATGAACTCAGGGACATAAATTGTGAAGCAGCTCGTGGTCGCGTATGTGGAAACGCCGAGTTCTCCCTGGACCCGCGCCAAGACCCGCCCCGGGAGCCCGAGGGGGGCTGCTCTGAGCTGGACCCCTGTTCCCCCTCTCCCTCCCCCGGGAGGGGCCTTCTCCCTTCCTGGCCATAAGTCCCGTCAGGAGACAGAGGGTCCAGGAAGCGCCGTGGCGGCTGAGTCTGACCCTCTCGGCACGGCCTGTCCCCCTGTCAGGCCCCAGGCACGGGCCGGGCACTGGGGTGGGCCGAGGGCCAGCCTGACGTGTCGGGGGGCATCTAGGCGTTGCTGCCTTAGTTTCCTCACAGCCGAAGTGGAGCCAGTTCCTGGGCAGGATGTGACTCACGTGGGAAGCTCCAGGAGCTGCCCCCCCCCAGCCCCCCGGGTGCCCTCCTGAGACAGCCGCAGGCATGGGGTTGGGGGGCCACAGCTCTGGGCGCTTGCAGGGGTTGGGGTCCAGCATCCAGAGGGCAGAGGGAGCTGACCGTCTCCTCCGGCAGGGCGGGCTGAATCACAGGCTCCGTGGCAGGGGGCTCTGCCCTCCCCAGCTCCTGCCTCAGTTTCCCCTCCTGCTCACAGGGCAGAGCTAAGGGAGAACAGGCGGCCGGTGCTGAGGAGGCCTGCCCTCCTGCCGAGCCTCCCTGCCCACCCGCTGGGCACCTTCCTTCTCCCTCCCTCCCTCCCTCCCTCCCTCCCTCCCTCCCTCCCTCCCTCCCTCTCTCCCTCCCTCCCTCCACCTTTCCATCCCTCCTTCCTTCCCTCCCTCCTTCTCTCCCTCCCTCTTTTCCTCCCTCCTTCCCTCCTTCCCCCCTCCCCAGTAGGGAAGCCCCTGAATCCATCACTCAGGAGAAGCTGACGCCCACCAGGGGCCCTTCTAACAAACACAGGCAATCGAAGAGATCGTCTCTGCCCAGTCACTTCCTTTCATTAAATCTGGTCATTTTCCCATTTCGCTCCGGATTCGGAACGCTTTGCCTTGTTTCCTGCCGCTGTTCCTCTCACTAATGTCTGTCTTAGACCTTCCCCAATTTTACGTTAAAAAATCCTGTGGGTCTCCTAACGGCAGACGGGCTTGCCAATGAATTCCACGTAATTTATTAAACGGCTTCTTTATTAATGAGCGCTGGAAAGTTTTTTCTTGGCAAAGCGGGTCCTTCAACAGGCCCGGTTCTCTGCAGAGAAGGGGAGCGGCCCCCGCCGAGTGTCCCGGACTCATCCCTGCACCGGGGGGGCTGCCGTCCCCCAACCGTCCACACAGCGGGTGCCCGTCAGGAGCCCTCTGCCTCCGAGGCTCCTCTGGGTCGCCTGTGCTCCAGACAGGCTTTTCCCGCGTGGGAGAGCTGTTTGCTTTGCCTCTGCCCGAATGAGCCGCTTTGCTCGGAGAGAAACGCACACCTCGGGAACTGCGGGGTTCCGCAAACAAGCGTCTGACCTGCACGCCTCACCCCCGCGATAACCTAGTTGCCGACTGGTCTCGGGAAAGGGAACTGCAGCATTTCCCGGGGGGGGGCCACCATGCCCCTCCCCATGACTCCCTCCCCCTGCCCCCCTCCCTGGCCCTCCTTCCAGCACGCGCCCCCCGACCGCTCTCTTCTGCTTTTGAGAAAGCGTCCGTGGGGCTCCCTGCTCCGTGCTCGCTCCCCCAGGGGGCTCTTGTCTGTGGCACCTTCACAGTTTCACGCCCCCCCAGCCCCTCACCCTCCGAGAAGCTCTGCCAGGTGCTTTGTTCTGGCACCAGTGCTGCCATTCACAGGAGTGGGGCCGAGTTCCAGGGCAACCCGGGCCTCTGAGAGGCTTCCCGGGAGAGGGTGGCACTGGTCAGAGCCCCTTGCGGGACAGCCAGTGGCAGGGGCGGGAGCCACGCCTGCCCAGTGGGTCTGTGCCCATGTTAACGGCACCTGGACAGCGTTTGAACGAGGCCTGCTCCCTGCCCTGCCCACCTCCCGCTCATGGACACTGGGGTGGGGGGACAGGAGGTTGAAGGTCCTGTCCTCACCCTGGGACGGACGGTTCCAGGGCCGAGGTGGCAGCCAAGCCAATCGCAGTGACGTCCACGCAGACACAGAGCCTTGCGTACAGTGACGTCCATGCAGACACAGAGCCTTGCCGTCCCCTGCAGCCTGCGACAGGCTGGGCAGGGCAGAGAGCAAGTGGGGGAGGCCGAGTGTGGGGGCTCTGTCCCCGTCCCATGGGGGGAACTCAGCCCTTCCAAGCAGGGGCAGAGGGGGAGGCAGAGGTGTCCCCGCCTGGCGGCAGCCGCTGCTGCCCACACCTCCCCTCCCTCCAAGTGCGGGCCAAGGAGCTCCGGCTCTGAAGATCCAAATTGGCATCAATCAAGGAAAGAGTCCTGGTTTTCGGAGGATCCCATCCTACGCGACGTGCAATTATTGTCATTTTAATTTGGGGTCTTCGAGGCTAGTCTGGGAAGCACTTCAGAGATGAGTTTTACAGCTGAATAATAAATAACCGAGTTGCCAATGAAGTGGGATCCTGGGGGCCCCTCGGCCCCCCGCGCCTGTTGTCAGCCACTCTCAGCGCTCGCTTTCACGGTTGGCGCAGCCTCGTGAGGGCAGCCCTGCCGCGGGTCTCCGAGGGGACGGCCCCCCGCTCGGACACCCGGCACCAGAGCACCTGGGTGGCACGCTGCCCCCCGCATGCAGACGCACAGTCACCACGACGGGGACAAGGGTGCAACCAGGGCTGAGCCTGCAGCCTCGACACTCGCAGCTTCCCGGATCTTTCCAGCCGACCTTGCAAAGAACGTCAATGTGGACATGGGCACCCTGGCCGTGGCGCGGAGGCTGTGGGACCCTAGAGCCACACTGAAACGCAACGCTGATCTCCCGCCCACCCGCAGGCCTTTCATTTTCTCTTCTTCATCTGAGAGGACCCTGTTTGCTGCACCCAGTCCCCTTTCCTTCGCAGTCTCCGACTCTCGCCCGAAGGTGGGCTGGCAATGTTGGGCTCCTGAAGGGTCAGCAGAGGTGCTGGCTCCAGCTCTGGGGTGCGGGTCGGGGAGACGGATGTGAGCTGAGCTTCTCAGGCTCCTGGAGAGCAGCCCGGGGAGGACGCCCCTCCACCAGGAGAGCTGCGATGCAATTCAGCTTCATTAAACTACTGGAGGGCCAGTTACTTAAGCGGAATATTGATTTTCAGTCTGGCCTGTGTTTAACATAATTCTGCGTAGGCAACAGCGGATTCGGCCTACGAGGAATGACAAGGTGTCTCCCGGTCAGGGGCTGGCCCTCAGCCGCTGGCACCTCCCGGGCAGCCCTGCGCCTCCGACCCACACACGGCAGGCCTCAAGGTCGCGCTTTTCCGGCCATGCTGAAGCTGGCAGACGCCTCCTGCTGTGCTCTGTGGCCTGGACACCGGCTGGGGTTAAGTCGGCTTCACGTCCTCCGTGCCCGGGCCACTCACGCCAAGCGCCTCCACTTCCATCTCGGTTCCGACCGGCCTGGGTTTCCACAGGGGGCCCTGGGCTGTCCAGGCCAGTTGTTGGACACAGCAGGCAGAAACGCTTGGGAAACAGACAGCTCAGACGCTGCCTTATTTGGGGGTTCCGAGCAGAGAAGCAGAAGCAGAAGCAGAAATACGTGGGACGTGGATTTGGACGTGGTTCTCTGAGCCGGGGCACCATGGGAGGCCGCCCATTCCCGTGGCAAGAAGTGGCCGCTGAACACCCAGGGGAGATGCTGAGTCATGCTCTGGGGTCCTCTGAACCCCAGGAAAGGCCAGCTCAGGGTCAGG
>NW_026606199.1:2822500-2865000 GCF_029834395.1 Sorex fumeus | reverse complement strand
CAAGGGGCCTTGATGGCTGGCCAAGAGACTGGCCGGCAGCAGCATAGCCACGCTGGGTGGGCCGAGCGCAGAGCTGCAGCCCCCCAGGGCTGAGTGGGGGGGGGGGGGCATGTCACATCCACCCAAGTGGGTACTCTGGGCTCACTACGGACCGTGTCTGGGGGTGGGCCAGAGCCCCTGAAAGACGGTTGGTGCTCTGGCTCTCGCCTAAGGGCTCACGCTCATGCCGCCAAGCACGGCTGGGGTGACCCCGGGGCCTGCCGTGTCCATCTCGGGAGAAGGTCCTGGCCCTCAGAAATGGGGGTTGCCAAACGGGGACTGCTCTGTGCTGATGGGACCCCCAGGTGCCTCCTGAGGAGCTCGGCTGCTGGCTGTGGGGCTCTGGACGCCCAGGAGACTCCACCTGCTGGGAGACTCGTGGCCACGTAAGTTCCCGAGGGCAGGGGGCGGTAACCTCCAGGAGGGATGGTCCAGCTGCCAGCCCCGCATCCTGGCCTCAGAGCCCAGAGCCTGCAGGCCAGAGTGGACAGGTGGCTGGGTGACATCAGACGGGCTGGCGGGGGCCACTCCCTGGGCTCAGGCTCCGCAGGGACAGTCTGCAGCTGCCTGTAGGACAGTCCAGGCCCATGAACGGGTGGCGGCCGGCTGCGTGCTGGGACCACCACTCACTGGGATGGCCCCCTGCCCACGCTCAGGTGCGTTGCGTGAGCTGCTGTGAGTGGCAGCTCTTGGAGGATAGCGAGGCCGGGTGTGACTTTGAGTGCGTGCCCAGGCCTGGGGCACCGTGAGGGCATCCGGGGCCAGCGCTGACCTGCCTGTAGGCCTGTCTGTGCCCAGGGTGCTGGGAGGAGTGGTCAGAAAAATGAGGGGGAGACCGGCGGGGCCACAGGGGGCCCTGGTGAGGTCCCGGCCTGGTCTCTTCCTGCCCCAGAGGGAGGAACAGGGAGACGCTGTTGGGGTCTTCCTGGCTCTGAGGACAAGGTGGGTGTCCGGGCCCTGGACACCCCCGTCCGATCCAGCTCCCAAGTCCTACATCCCTTCTTCCCCTCGTCCGAGCTCTGCCGGGACACGGGCAGCCCATGCGTCCTCCCGTGTCTCACTGACTCACTCAGCCCCGAGCACCCAGGCAGGGGCCGCGGGGGGTGGGTGCCTGTTCTGATCAGGACCACCCTGATAACCAGCCCGCGCGAGGATGCGGGAATTCGGACGGGTGAAACGCTGCTGTTCTCCCTTGGCAGGCGTGGTACTTGCTCACTGGAGCCTCTGCATCAGGACATGCTTAAAACTCGCCCCCATCCTTCCCACCCATAGATGTTCCATCACGGTGGGGGACTCGCTCTAGTCTGTTCCGGGGGCCATTTTTGATGCCGTTCACTGTGAACCCGACGAAGAAAGCAACTTCGCGGGGTCTGTCCTGTGCACTTTGAATAATGGAAACATTTGGCTTTTGACGGTTACAACTGTAAAGGCATTTTGGCTTTTTATCCCCCCTTTTAATCCCTTGTGATAGATTAACTTTAAGAAAGCTTTCGCTGATATTTGGAAAATGTCCTGGAGAATTCTGTCCAGGTGCCAGAGTCAGGGTCCCAGACGTCACAGAAGCCAGTATCACTGAGTGACAGACGAGTGAGATTGCTGTGAAGGGTCAGTTTGACATTCAGCACCCAGGAAATGATATTTTCCGTTTTCCGGTTGCTTTCTACCTGGAACGGACAACGGTACTAGGGAGGAAATGTCGAAACTGTCTGGTTCTAGTCCAGCATTCCCCCGTGCAGTTTGCGAGGGGCCCAGGTGGGCTCAGGGCTGTGGGGATGGCGGTGAAGTGCCTCCTGCCTGTCATGGCCCCAGAGGGTCCCAGAGCAGCCCCCAGGGGCCCCTCAAGCAGGGGCCGCCAGGTGCCTGAGGATGCGGGTGTGGAAGGAGTTTCTGTGTCAGCCGTTCATTCCTGGATGTCACGACTCAGCCTAGCACTGATATCTGAGTGGACGGTGGGTGGAGGGAGAAGAGGCCAGCAGCCGGACCGAAGGGGCCAGGTGAGCGCTGGAGCCCCCAGCCTGAGTGCCGGGCCCGGGAGTCCCTGTGAGGAGCCGTGCGCTTGTGGTGGGATCCCGTGGGCCCTCCCGTGGACCCTCCAGCCCCATCTCTCCCGCTTCACACACCCATGGCCCTCGGGTGAGGTGGCTGGTTGCCCGCTAGCTCAGGAGTGACTCGGAGCAGCCCCACGTGACACCGCTGTGCCCGTCACACCAGAAAGGCCAGCCTGGCGGGGACCAGGCTCCCGGCCACCAGCAGTGGGGACCCGGCCCACACCGGCATGTGATGACACAGGGCGGGATCCGGTCTGTTGGGCCCTGAAGCGCTTGGGGGCTGTTGGCTGCACCCCCGGGTGCTCCCGGCCCTGGTCAGTGTCCCTGATGGGGTCGGAGGAGTCGCCCGGGTGATGGTTGGAAGGGCCCGAGGGCTGACACTGCCTGGGCTTGGTGTGGGTCTCTCTGTTCCTTAGGCCACGTCTGCTGGCTGAGCTCAGACGCAAAGCCCATGTTTTCTGGGAAAAATATGTTCCCAGACCATCTCGGGCTTTGATGGGGCAACCCCGGGGGACACGGGCAACTGTGCTATCGGAAGGGGCCTTTGGGATCGAATTTGTTCCCTTCTCAGTGTCAAAATATTCCCTTTCTTTCATAAAAACGAGAATCCCTAAAACAAATATATTTGGGGGAAATGTTATTAATGAAATTAAAGGGGGGAGATAAAAAACCAACCTTTCCAGAAAGTTCCCAAATAAAAAGGGCTAGTTTGCCTCTGGTCCAACGGGCGGTGGCCTGTCACACTTACGGTTTTGTGGCATTTGTCTTCGCTTCCGAGCTATCAGCTTCATGTTTATTTTTGTTTCTAGATTTCTCAACTTTCTTTTTTTCTTTTCTTTTTTCTTTTTTTCTTTTTTTGCTTATTGGGTCATACCCAGCGAAGCTCAGGGTGACTTGCTCCTGGCTCATGCACTTAGGAATCACCCCTGGCGGTGCTCGGGGGACCCAATGGGATGCTGGGAATCGAACCCGGGTTGGCCATGTGCAAGGCAAATGCCCTACCCGCTGTACTATCGCTCCAGCCCCGGATTTCTCAAGTTTCAATGTAGCTTATGAAAATGATTTCTAAGAAAGAAGAGAATTCACTTTAATTTCCTCTTTTTTTTATTCAATTCAGTTGTCACCATTTTAAGTGCCAGACCTGGTAAGTTTTGGGGGGAAAGCACTGTCCTCCCGTTGTACATCGATTTGCTCGAGCGGGCCCAGTAACGTCTCCATTGTGGGACTTCTTGTTACTGTGTTTGGCATATTGAATACATCACGGGGAGCTTGCCAGGTTTAGCCAGGCGGGCAAGATACTCTCGGTAGCTTGCCGGGCTCTCCGAGAGGGGCAGAGGAATTGAACCCGGCTCGGCTGGGCCTGCCGCGTGCAAGGCAAATGCCTTACCGCTGTGCTATTGCTCCAGCCCTTGGGGAAAAAAAAAAAAACTATTAATTTTGCCCGTTGAAACTATCCCTTGGCCACACCCCGCCTCCTCCCGCTAAGCCTGCCATTCTGTCGCCCTTCTCTGCTACTTCCCAATGCCTAAAACTCTAATTTCCATTTACATTCTCAGCAATGTCGCTTTCTGCTCTGGTATGGATTTAATGTCTCTGCCGTCAATTCTGTTACTTTTGCTGAGGAGTGAACTGCAGGACTCCAGATGCAGTGAGCGCTGTGTCTACGGCTCTGCCAGGATTTCGTTTCCTTCCCGGAATTTCCAGCCCCCTCCCCACCCCCGGTGCTGTGCAACGTGCCTGAGTGAGGTTAGAACCCACCTCCCCTCAACCCCCGTCTCGAGGGACCCCCCGAGCCTCCACCCAACTGCTCCCAGACACACACTTTCTGCCCAGTCTGGCTGGCCTGCTGGCCTGCAGCTCCGGTCCTGACCCTGCCATGCCGGAGCCTCTGGCTCCACCCAGTGTGTCCTCGCTGGTGTGGCCCCCCCGGCCTGTAGACCAGCCGTGGAGCCAGGCCCCGCAGCTTGTGCCTGTCTGGGGAAGGAATCCTGACTTCCGGAGAAGTTGCAGTGACCAGGACGAATGACGGGGAGGAGACCAGTGGCCGCTGTCCTGTCCACACAGCTGTGGGGCTGTGGGCATCTGTGGCCAGTCCCCGCAGGCCCCCGGAAAGCAGTCCTGCTGGTTCTCCTCCTCATCCCTGAATTCCCAGCCAGGGCTGCTGGGTCCTAAGGAAATGACACTCTTCATCTTCAGATGCGTTTCTCAGGGTGTTGGAGAATTCACTCCTTTGTTTGCTGAGTCCCCCCCCCCCCCCCCCACCCCGAAGCTCCTAGGCTGGAAGTTAGGCTGAAACTATGTTCCTGTCTTTGAGCCTCTTTGCGGAAAACAAATCCTCAACTTTATGTTGCATTATATCGCTTTTGGTTAAAGTCAGTAAATATACGACTTTTCCCTTTTTTTTTTTTTTTGGTCTTTCTTTTTGCTTTCTGTTCTTTTTATATCTTACCCTGTTCTTGGTTTCTGGATAGAAGATCGTCTATCCCGCTGAGAACACTAATGATGGGCCTTTCTTTTCCTTGGAAGCAGGTTTAAAACCAGCGAGTCGAAGTCAGATTCTGACTGGGAGAAGCAAACATTGCCGGGGCCACCTGGGGCCACTCAGGTCCGAACATTGCCGGGGCCACCTGGGGCCACTCAGGTCTGAACAATCGCTACCTTCTCTCCGTCCTGTCTGCTCTCTCCCTTGGGAGGGACCCGCCAGGCCGGCCAGACGGCGCCTGGGCTGAGCTGCCCCGGGTGTGGCGGCCACTCAGCGTCCTGCTGCCCCTCCAGTCCAGGGGCGCCTCTGCTGTGTCTCGTGGGCACAGGTTGGCTCAAATGATGGACGCCACGCGGAGCCCAGGGCGTCCCCGGCTCCCGGCTGCTCCACGGAAGAGGCCCAGTGGAGGCTCAGAAAATGTCCGGACAGTGAGAAGAGTGGGCCCTGCCCACCCACAGCCAGAGGCCGGGGGGTCATGGGCAGCCCGCAGACACAGGGCAGGGCGGCTTCTCACCCTCCCAGCCAGTCCCCGGGGCTGGGGTTGGTCACGTGTGACTGAGCAGCGCCCAAGCACCCGCCCAGAAGGTTCTGCTCTGGGGTCCCTGGGCAGTGGGCTGGACAGCATGGCTTCGTGTGGCCCCTGCTCTGTGCAAACTCAGGGTCTGAAGCCCCTGACAGACAGACGGAGGGGGACGGAGTCCCTGGACAGACAGATGGAGGAGGACGTGGCCCTTCTAGCACCTTCTCCTTCTCCGTCTCTCCCCACTGCAACTGATGGGCCCTGGTCAGTCAGCATATCAGACACCGGCTGGCCAGAGGACGAACCCCGTCCTCCTCCGTCTGTCTGTCCAGGGACCCCGTCCCCCTCTGTCTGTCTGTCAGGGACCCTGTCCTCCTCCATCTGTCTGTCAGGGACCCTGTCCTCCTTCATCTGTCTGTCCAGGGACCCCGTCCCCCTCTGTCTGTCTGTCAGGGACCCTGTCCTCCTCCATCTGTCTGTCAGGGACCCTGTCCTCCTCCATCTGTCTGTCAGGGACCCTGTCCTCCTCCATCTGTCTGTCCAGGGACCCCGTCCCCCTCTGTCTGTCTGTCAGGGACCCTGTCCTCCTCCATCTGTCTGTCCAGGGACCCCGTCCCCCTCCGTCTGTCTGTCAGGGACCCCGACCTCCTGTGTCCGTCTGTCAGGGACCCCAACCTCCTGCGTCTGTCTGTCCAGGGCCAGACGCTTCCACTCGGGGTGGCTGCCCTGGTACAGTGTGTGGGGCGAGTGAGGGCAGGGGCAGAGAGGGCAGCTCCATCGGGCCGTCTGGGAGCTCATGGTGGGGGGGTGACCGTCTCGGGCTTCAGGGGGCCTGACCCTGGCGCTCAGACCTGGCCTGGATTGGTCCGGGTCCTTCGGCGGCACCCCCACGGTGGAAACCAGGAGACTGGGATTTGGGAGCTGCCCGCTCTGCCCTGGGCGGTTCCCTCTGCTCCTTCCGGCCTTGGCCTGGCCTGACTCAGGGCCAAGGGCAGCTAGTGGACGCTGCTCAGGCTTCTGGCTCTGTGCCCAGCGGGCCCTGCAGGACCCCCGCCCACCCGGGCCCAGGCCTGACCCCATCCAGCTCCCCAGTGCTGGCCCGAGGGCCGCGTGCCCTCTCCGGGGATCGGATGCCGCCAGCCGGAATCACACGCCAAGAGCAAGACACTCTTGCGTGTCCTCTGGAAAGTGGGCAAGAGCCAGCTGTCCTGATCCCGCGTCCCCTTGGTCAAACGGAGCGAACAGGCCCGGAACCCGCAACGGAGACACTCGCACTGCGATGGCGTTCTCCTCCGGCGATGGTCTATTTATTTTTATTGGTTTGTTTCTCATTAAATCCTTCAATTACTCTGCAGTGTAAAATGGCGAAATTATTGGCATGTGCCACCTTCATCATGCATCTGAGCTCACTTATTCCACTTGCAGAAAATGCCTGAACGGTGTTTGCTTCTGTGGTGGATTGAGACAGAGTTAATAAATATTATTTGGTGTTGTTTCCTTTTTTTTTTTCCCCGAGAAGCCCTGCTTTTCTTGATTGTTTTTTACAGTTGGATTGGGAATATTGATTTATTCACCACTGTTACAATAATTGTATACACGGAACAAAAATGCGGAGGTGACGTTTCATCAGCGCCAGCAGATTAATTAGTTGGAGTAGATTAGGCGCGGTGATTCGGGGCCGATTTGCATTTGGAGGAAGAAAAAGTTTCCTCTTCTCTTTTCTCATCTTAAAAAAGCCAAGAGGATTGAATCGAGATGTTTCGGCCCCAGCGGCCCCTCTCGCCAGTTGGTGAGTGTTTGAGGTGAGCCCCGAGGACCGGGAGATGGTCCCTCCGCCTGAGCGGCGAGGAGGAAGTTTCTGGGGGCCAGGGGGCAAAGTTGGGGCGCACCCACCCCTCCCCGAGTGAGACGCAGAGAGACGGCGAGGACTCGGGGCCGCCTGTCCTGGGCGGTTCCCTCTGCTCCTTCCGGCCTCGGCTCTGGGGACCGTGGCCAAGACCTCTGCACGTCGGAGACCGTCCTTGCTGCCCTTGGGGTCGGCTGCGGTCGGGGTGCTCCCGGACCCCCCTCCAGAGCAGCCGGGGAGATGACCAGCCCCCGTCTCTCCGGGCTGGGACACGGCAGGAAGTTCCTGCGGTGTTTGCTGCGTCTCCACCTGTGCAGAGGCCGCCACGTCAGCCCGAAGGCCAGCAGCAGCCCCCAGGGGGCTCGCACCCACCTCTAGTCCCAGTCACGTGCCTCCATGTGGGGCCCAGGACTCCAGGGCTGCCCTTAGCGGGGAGGGTGTGTGCGGCGGGACGCAGGAGGGGTGAGGTGGGGTGGGGTGGGGTGAGGAGGGGTGAGGTGAGGTGGTAAAGTGGGTGCAGGCACTGCTGGCGCCTCTGGTCTCAGCCGCAGAGAGACCCCAGGAGGGGCCCCAGAGCGAGCAGGCCGGGCGAGCTCGGGCTGCAGCCAGCAGGGGTGTGGGGGTGGAGGTCCGAACGGGACACAGGTGGCCCCGCACTCTAGACACAGCCCCGCCATCGCGGCCTCCAGACTGACCCCTTGGGGGCAGCTGCCTCTCGGGGAGAATGGGCACTTACAGCAGAGATGGGCACACCGGTGATGTGCCCAGGTGTGCCCAGGTGTGCCCAGGCGTGCCCAGGGCCCAAAGACACGAGGTCCTTGGGCTGTGCTTGTAGCAGTTTCCTTTCCCGGCTCCTGCCAGGGTTTGAGATCAGGTCATTTTCTTCCCTTTCTCACCGCCTTGCAGCTCACTCCCCTGGGAGTGCTCCCTCTCCCCGGGAGTGCTCCCTCTCCCCCGGGAGTGTTCCGTCTCCCCGGGAGCCTCCCTGCACGTTTCTGATGCAGCAAACCCCGCTCTGACCCGCCGAGGAGGCTGGCGGGCACAACAGTCCCGGGCAGGAAGTGGGGATCACACGCGCCTCCAGCTCCCCTTTGCCTGCGGGTTTCTGGGGAGACGGAGACTCGGCCCCGCGGGCCCAGGACCATCGCAGGCCTGACCTGGTCCCGCCCAGGTGCACGGGCCCCTGGGACTCCTGCCGCTCCCACCCACCCTGCCCTCAGCCTCAGCCCAGTTGCCACTGCCTTGGCCTTGGGGAGGACACTGGGACCCGCCCTGGTGCAGAGAAATAAGCCCGCGGGGAGCGCAGAGCTCAGGCGGGACCCTCGGAGCCCCCCGCCACGAGCAGGACTACGGGGCGAGGGGCCGAGCACACACTGCTTGCAGGGCCCACGGGAGCCTGGCCTCCGTGTGTGCACGCGTGCAATAGCGTATGCGTGTACTCGTGTTTGCATGCACAAGCGTGCGTCTGTGCATGAGCACACATGTGCAGGCATGTTTGAGTGTGCAGGTATGCGTGTGTGCATGGGTGTATTACGCACGTGTCTCTGTGCACACGTGAGTGCTTGTTTGTGTTTGAGCATACACGCGTGTGTGCCACATGCCTGAGCTCGCTCCCGGCTTGCGTGGCCCTGTCCCTGCCCCGAGTTCCCAGGTGTGAGCGCTGGAGGGGGCAGGAGCTGGTGCAGCCCTGACCCCGTCCCTGCCCTCACAGGCTGCCCCGCACGACGCCCACAGCTGCCTCCCTGCAGGTGTCCTGCTGAGGCCAGCGCCGGGCACCGTGTCCTCCTGCCCCCAGCACTGGTCATTCACGGTTTCCCGTGGAAGAGTCGAGCCCAGCCCAGACCTTCCCCTCCGGTCCCCCTGTGGGTGCCCAGGGCTCTCGGGTGCAGGGGTGAGGCAGGGCCGCTCAGCCCTGGGCCTGCTGCTTCTCCATCGAGCTGGACCCCAGCTTGGCCGGGAGCAGGAGCTGCCCGGCATGGACTGTCCGGTGACAGGTGGACAAAGCCCTGGGCTCCTGTCTATCAGATGGGAAGAGGCCGGGATTGGTGGAGAGAGGCCGGAGGGGCGGGGCCACCAGGCAGCCTCGGGGAAGCCCCTTAGGTGGGAGCTTGGCGGGCACTCGGCTGGGTCCCCAGGGGTCCTCTGCTCAGGGGGTGCCCATGCTGCCCCAGGGGTGCCAGTGTCCGTCTGGCCCTTCTCCTGCGAGAGGCATCCGGTGGCAGGCAGACTCTTGCCGTGCTGGCTTCATGCTCGGACACGAGGCTGTTCTTCGAGACGGTATGGAGGAAGGTCGCGGACTTCAGAGGGTGCCCATTTCTGCCAGGTCCTGGGGGCTCCATGCCAGGCAGAGGGAGCGGAGGGCAGTGGGCGGTCGGGCCCGCTGTGTCCAGGGCCGCGATGTCCTCGGCAGAGCCGCCGCAGCCGTGCCTGGCCCCGAAGTCCTCTCCCTCCTAACTAGATTACTCAGTACAATGTCATTCGCCACCACTGACATTTTCTTTAAAGCCATAAAGACTCACACAGTCATAAAAGGGCTCGGAATGAAATTAGGAATATCATGTATAAATTATCTCTAACCTTCGCTTCATTTGGACTGTGACTTTTTAGACCTGATCAATTTTCATGAAACTATCCACATAAAACTGTGAAAAAATATTTGATCCCTGGCTCTGGCGCGGGCGGCGGGAACTCGGCGGCGATGCTGCCCCCCGCTTAATGGGGCCGTGGACGTGGGTCCCCGCGGGCGTCGCGGGGGACCGGGATCGTTTGGAAATTTAATGTAATTTCCCAGAGCATTGTGAGGGAAAACATCTCTGGCGATCTGCACATCTTGCAGGGAGGCCGCCCCTCTCAAGGACGCGGGGGCAGGGCGCGGGCCGCGCCGTCCCACCCAAGAAGGCCTGAGCCTGTCACGGGCGCCGGGACCCCCAGAGCCTCCTCGGGAAAGCCCGGGCCCGGCTCTGCCACCCCAGGGCTGTCCTCCACGAGACAGCGGCCCCCGCCACGGAGCTGGGGGCCCGGAGCCGCATGAGGTCAGCGGGAACAAAGCAGGTGGACAGGAGCCATTATCCCCGTGAGCTGGACGTCACCTTCACAGCCCTTGCGGCGGGTCCCGTGGGGCCTGTGCAAACGTGAGGCTGACTGAAGAGCCCTGCGGCACTCAGGAGGGTGACGCTCCCCCTCGGCAAGGCAGGGCCGGGTTCCTGCAGCCCCCTGGACCCCCGTGGGCAAAGCGTCTGCCCCTCAGAGCCTAGCCTCATGCTGGATGGACCTGATGGCTGCATGTGGGAGCAGAAACCTCCAGCTCCACACTCCCCTGCACCCAGCTCCACGCACCCCTGCACTCGGATCGAAAAACCCCTGCCCTTAGCTCTCTATTCACCCCTATACCCAGGCATGCGCCCCATGACCCATGAACCCCGAGGTCTGCCTTCTATAGAGCGTGGACCCCAAGGGAGGGCCCTCTGGACACTGTGGGCCCTGGGGAAGGGGCCTTCTGCATACTGCATGGACCCCGGGGAGGTGCCTCTGCATATGTGTGGCCTGCTAGGAAGTCGGCTGGGAGTGGTCGGGTCTCTATGCATAGGACCTTGTGCCAGAGCATTGGGGTCCCAAAGAGAAGTCGGTCTCAGGGTGACGATGACGGGTGGGATGAAGGAGCCAGAAGGGTTGGGGACCAGCGATCCAGGCCATGCTGTGACGAGAGCCATTGGGGGTACCTGCTGGGCCCCCCCACGGTCAGACAGCCCCTTCATGCTCCTCCCGGTGAGGTCTCCCAGAGCCCCTGGGAATGACCGGGTGCTCGCTGAGGCTGTCCACACCTCCACTATGACCATTTGGTCTCGGACCCGTTCCATCATGCCTGACCTGCAGAGCTACTACCACAGTACACTGTGTCAGGGCAGAGTAATCCCCGCATCCCACTGTGTCAGGGCAGAATAACCCCCGCATCCCACTGCATCGGGGCAGAGAACTCTCACACTCCCCTGCATCACTGCCTCCCGGAGTCACCTTCAGGTATTTCCTGCCTGGATGCTGGCAGGAGCGTGGTGTGTGACGAGGATGCAGTGGGCAGTGAAATGTGGCACGGGACAGTGAGCAGGGCAGGAGCCTCGGGGTCTGACGGTCTGACGGGCTCAGCCCTTTCTGGCGGCCCCTTCCCCATGAAGTAGGAACACTTCTGACCTGGAATCTCCTGGTCAGACGAGCACTGGGAAAGGGGTGGTGAGGGGTGCGGGTCCTGCCCCTCTGTAGCCACGGGCCCACTGTGTCCATCCAGAATTTGCCCTCCGGCTGAGGAAGCTGACCTTTGTCCCTGGTCAGACCAAACCTCACTGACGGGTGAGGCCGGGCTGTGGGGACCCGACGGGCTGAGGCCTTGGGTGGGGAGGGAAGTTTGCTCCCGACCGGCTTCTTCCTGCTTCTCCCTGGAATTCTCTTCCGGCTCCTCCGGGGCCTGTCCCCGCCACGACGGACAGTCTGCCCCCAGCGCCCCCCCCCAGGCGGATGCACACGGCCGCCAGCGCTGAGTCAGAAACTGGGCCTGGGGGTCCCGCCATCCCCTCTCCCCCAGACCCAAGCCTGGTGGGGAGAGCTGCTCGCTGGCCTCCCTCGTCTCCGCTCCTCCAGCTCCACTCCGCCCCGTCTGCCTGGTGGGGGTCACATGCGTGCATATGGGCTAGAGAGTGCTGGAAGGTTCTAGAAGGGAGGTAGAACGGCAGGCTCTGAGTCGCCCTCCTTGTCCCTGACCCCCAGAGCTAAGTGTGTGCCTATGTGTGTGCATTGTGTGCATATATGTGTATGTGTATGTGTGTGTGCATGTGTGTATGTGCACATGCGAGCATGTGTTTGTGCATGTGTGTGTAGATGTGTGTGCATGTGTGTGTGCACATGTGTGCGTGAGTATGTGTCTGTGCGTTTGTGGTCGCCCTGGGTGGGCATGGCCTGGCTCTGGCCATCTGACCCTCTGCACCCTCTCCGTGCTTGCAGGCAACGTGGACCCAGAGTCCACCCCGTGGCCTCCTGCCGTGGCTCCGTGGCTCCAGACGCCACTCACCCACCGGCCAATGATTTTCCTGGGCGACACAGTGACATCACGCACAGTGGCGGGGTCACAGCCAAACAATAAGGGCCATGTTAATTTCAAGGTCCATTAAAACTCCGGTTGGAAAAAAATCAATATTTTCCAAACATAAATGGGAAAAAATTGGTGGGAGACCAAATTCTATTTCAGGCGTTTAAGTCTCTGACTAGCAAGGAATAAAAATATTGGCAGCCCCGGAAAAAAAACGCCGACAAACCCACGTCTTTTGAGTATTTGATCGCCGGGCTCCGAGACGCCGGTCATTCAAGCACAGGTTACTGGGGATAATTGTTTGTTGAGGCACAGGGTGTCGTGGCCGCTGGTTCTGACGGAAAGTCAGTATTGGCCCAGGCGTCATCCCGTCGGGGTCCGTGGGCGTGCGGTCCCCAGGGATGCCCGTCTCGCTGTCTGCCGTGTAGCTGACAGCTCTCGGGAGGGCCCTCCGGGTCAGCGATGGACAGAGCAGAGCGGGACTCGGCACCAGTCCGAGTGGCCACGCGATGAGCATCGTGGCTTTCAGCCGTTGGGGCCTGGGGCTCCCCGGGGGTGGCAGGGACTCACCCAGGTCAGCCCCGAGTCCGGACCGCGCGGGGGTCATGGCCAGAGAGGGCCTGGCCTCCTCCGAGTCCTCCTGGGCTCCAGGCCCTGGGAGAGCAGAGGTGGACAGGGCAGCCCCCAGACCCGGGCACTGTCCAGCCGCTGTTTTTTTTTCCCATCTGAGTGGACGTGGGACCGTGGCAGCCAAGAGCCTGGAGGAGCCCTGAGTCCCAGCCATGGTGCTTCTTGGGGTCGCCCGGGCCACTCCCAGGGCAGTGAGGTGCCACCGTGGGTCTGTGCTGGCCTGGAGCTGGGGGCGGGGCGGGGGGACGGGGTTCGGGGGCCAAAGCTCCGCACAGGAAACCCCTCATTTCTTTGTCTTCTGGTTTTGTTTTGTCTTTGGGGCACACCTGGCAGGGCTCAGGGCTTCCTCCTGGCTCTGCTCTCAGGGGTCACTCCGGGTGGGGTCCAGGGGACCCTATGGGGTGCCAGGGATCAAACCTAGGTACCAGGCAAGCGCCCTCCCCGCTGGCTGTCCCACCCCAAACCCCTGATTTCTTAGTCTCCCTGCGTCTGCCTTTGACTCTGGGGCAGAAACGTCAGCTGTGTGCTTCGGAGGAGCAGTTGTCTGCAAGGTACTCCCAAACAGTGCTCCCGACCCTTGCCAAGGAGGCGCGAGTGATTCTCTTCCCCAGAAGGAACCTTCTGAGCAGCTGCACTTCAGTCAGTCAGGGAGCCCACGCCGGCCCAGGAGCTTGGGCCAAAGTCATCGGGGCTTGCCGGAGGGCGGGAATAAGAAAAGTCTCTCTCCAAAGCCCAGCTCCGGCCTCGTCCCCGGACACCAGCGAGGGCTGAGAGAGAGTCGAGTGGGGTGTGTGGGTGTCTTTTCATGGAGGAAACATGGTTTACAGTCGCTTCCAGATTATTCTATACTTACAAAGCCACCCACCTCCCACCAGAGGGTCAGGAACTCACACTACCGAGAGCCTGGTCCCCATGGCCCCAGTTCCATGGGTGACTGCTCGCTCTCAGGATGTTTCTATTGGGGACTGCTCCCTCATTTTTCTTCTTTGTCCTCCACTGACGAGCAAATCATCTGTTGTTTGTCCTTGTCCTTCTGACTCACTTCATTAGCACGACAACCTCCAGCTCCATTCAAGTTGCAGCAGACTGAATGAAGCATCTTCCTTTGTCTCGACTGCATAGCTTTCCACTCTGCAGGCAGACCACAGTGTCAGGGCCACGCAACACACAGAGCCACGGAACACATAGACCACACAGTGTCAGGGCCACAGAACACACAGACCGCACAGTGTCAGGGCCATGAAACACACAGGACACAGTGTCAGCGCCACGAAACAACCGACCATAGTGCCAGGGCTACGGAACACATAGACCACACAGTGTCAGAGCCACAGAATACACAGAGCACAGCGTGTCAGGGCCACGGAACACAGAGACCACACAGTGCCAGGGCCACGGAACACACAGACCACACCCACACAGTGTCAGGGCCACGGAACACACAGATCACACAGTGTCAGGGCCACAGAATACACAGACCACAGAGTGTCAGAGCTACGGAACACAGAGACCACACAGTGCCAGGGCCACGGAACACACAGACCACACAGTGTCAGGGCCACATTGCAGGCAGGCACAGTGCTGGGGTGCCTGTGTATGTGCACCATGGTGCCAGGGTCCAGTATGCATGCAGGTTACAGGGTCAGCGTCCACTCGTCTGAGGCAAGCATGTGAGCTGCTCCTCACCTGACCTTTGCCAACAGGACTGTGGTGAGCAGCGGGTGCAGGTCCCTGCAGATGACTGTTTCCGTGTCCTTGGCCTCGATGTCCCCGGTCCCCTGCCCACCAGCGTCCCTCTGCCCCTTCTTCCTCCTCTTTGGCGCCTGCCCCTGGGTCTCCAGCTCTCCTGGGCCGGCCCTTCTGCCTCAGGGGGCAGGGCGCCTCTTTCCTGCTTGGGTGAGACAGAATCCCGCCTTCCCCACTGGTGACGCCTCAGAGGCTCCAGGAAATGCCACGACTTTCCTACAAGAGCCACGTGGCGGCCACTGATTCACACGTGGACACTGCCCGGGTGCCCGGCGCTGAGGCTGGCTCTGAAATCCCTCAGGATCGACTAGGCCAGCACTCAGGAGTGGCGTGCCGGACGGGGCTGGCTGCTGAGGCCGGGGCCTGCCCACTGTGCTGGGTGGGTTTCGCTCCCTCTGTTCCCACAGCTGCCCCCTGCATCCTCCCCTGCACCCTGGGCCAGTGCCCCACCCGCCCGCCGAGTCTCCAGGCCAGTGTCCTGGGCAAAGGTGGCAGCTCCTGGGTGCCTCACGCGGGAGGGATGAGCCCCCCCACTGCCCCATCTTCTCCCCCTCTGAGCTCCGGGCCCTGTCCCTGTCCTCCTTCGCCCAGACCTGGTGTGCGGAGCGAGAGCAGTGCCCGGGGCGGCTCCCAGTCCAGCCCCGGCTCCCTGAGTCAGAGAGAAAATAAAAGGAAACTTGGGAGGGAACCCCGGAGACAGATCGTCAATAGCTGGGAAAGGGCACTGTGCTCACCAGCCGCGCCGTTTGGAGCAGAATTCTGATTAAAGAAGACATTCCGGCCGCGGGTGCCGTGGACAGGCGTCGGAGCAACTGCTCAAAAGGAATAAATGTGAGGTCCTGCGAGGCCCCGGACGTGAGGCGCAGCTGCCGGGCCGGCGCGGAGGAAGTGACCACGCAGCCCAGGGCCCCCGCCAGGCCTCCCCCTGCACACTGGGGCCCTCGCCCTGGCCCCCAGCTCAGTCTGTCTGTCCTCTTCAGACCCCTCCCATGGCCCCCGGCCCCTTGCCGTAGCTTTTCCCTGCAAGAGATACTCGTAAATATCTGAGTTGCGGCCCCATGGAAAGTTCTAGAATTATAATAGTGTAGCTGTATTCTGTGAAGAATTGCTTCCTGGGCAGATTCCACCTGCCTTTGGCAGCTCCCGAGCTGGATGCAAAACCCAGAGGTTCCTGGAGGGTGAGCTGGGAGCCTCCCACCACCACCACCTGCCCAGGGAGACGGGCACCACACACCAGCACGGCAGAAGAACATCGAGATGGAACTGCACACTCACATGGCAGAGGGCATTGAGACGGGAACTGCACACCCGCACGGCAGAAGGACATCGAGATGGGAACTGCACACTTGAATGGCAGAGGGCGTCGAGACGGGAACTGCACACTCGAATGGCAGAGGGCGTCGAAACGGGAACTGCACACTTGAATGGCAGAGGGCATCGAGCCAGGAATTGCACACCTGCACAGTAGAGGGCGTCCTGGGCAACCAGGCCCAGCTGCACCGGGCACCTCACAGGGGTCATGACCATCCTGAGAGCACTGTTGTGAGGGGCAGCTTGGCCTTTGGGCAGTGAGGCCGCAGTGCAAAGGCCACTGACCTCAGAGGACAGCGCTCTTGTCCCTGGGACACAGGACCCCAGGGTGTCCCTCCATCCTGCCCATGACTTCGGAATCTCCTGCATCGACCACACACATGTCCACCACTGTGTGTGGGTGTCCATCCACGTGCACGGACACATGCTCATGCTTGCACACCACCCTCACCCACATGTGTCCACGCACATGGGTGTTCACTAGGGTCAGGCTCAGGGGTAGGGTAGGGGTAGGGATAGGGTTAGGGCTAGGGTTAGGGTTTTGTTTAGTATTGAGTTAGGGTTAGGGTTAGGGTTAGGGTTAGGGTTAGGGTTAGGGTTAGGGTTTAGGGTTAGGGATAGGGATAGGGTTAGGGTTAGGGTTAGGGGGTTAGGGGGTTAGGGTTAGGGTTAGGGATAGAGTTTAGGGTTAGGGTTAGGGTTAGGGTTAGGGTTAGGGTTAGGGTTAGGGATAGGGTTTAGGGTTAGGGTTAGGGTTCGGGTTAGGGATAGGGATATGGTTAGGGTTAGGGTTAGGGGGTTAGGGGGTTAGGGTTAGGGTTAGGGTTAGGGTTTAGGGTTAGGGTTTTGTTTGGTATTGAGTTAGGTTTAGTGTTAGGGATAGGGATAGGGTTAGGGTTAGGGTTAGGGTTAGGGTTAGTGTTAGGGATAGGGATAGGGTTAGGGTTAGGGATAGGGTTAGGGTTAGGGTTGGGGTTAGGGTTAGGGATAGGTTTAGGGATAGGGTTAAGGTTAGCGGTTTGTTAAGCATTGATTTAGGCTTAGGGTTCGGGTTAATGTCAGGGTTAAGGTTAGTATTAGGTCAATATTGGAGTTATGTTTCGTGTTTAGGCTTCGGGTTGTGGCCAGGGCTAGGGTTAGGGTTGAGGTTAGGGCTAGGGTTGGAGTTACAATTAGGGCTAGGTTTAGGGCTAGGGCTACAATTAGGGTTTGTTAGGTTTGAATTAGGGTTACGGTTATGTTCAGTGTTAGGGTTAGGGTTAGGGTTAGGGTTAGCGTTAGGGTCATGTTTAGTGTTAGGGTTGGGGTCAGTGCTAGGGTTTTGGTTGGAGTTGGGTTAGGGTTAGTGTTATGTTCAGTGTTAGGGTTAGGGTTAGGGTTAGGGTTAGGTCTAGGGTGAGGGATTTTGTTGCAGTTGAGTTAGGGTCAAGGTTAGGATTAGTGTTATGGTCAGTGTTAGCTTTACGGTCATGTTTAGTGTTCGGGTTGGGGCTGGGGCCCGGGGAGAGAGGGGGCTGTCACCCTGTGCTGCTGTTTTCCCTAGATGCGTCCCACTCATGACTATACCGTGGAGAAAGCGCCTGGAGCCGGGCACACCTGGCCCACCCAGACTGCCTACACTGGGGCCGCTGTGTACATCAGGACCTTTGCACCAGCAGGACCACCTACAGCAGGCGGGACTTCCCTTTCTTTCCCACATTACTGTGTCCTGGTGGGCCCTGCCTGCGCACACCCACACGGTCCCCTCGGATTAAGTGGATTTGGCCTCACTTGCATCGAAGGCCGTTTCTGCACCTGATGTGGAGTTGCCGCCTGAGGAGCCGTCGATGCTCTGGGTCTGGGGCTTCCCAGTGGCACCCTGGGGTCCTCAGGCTCTGACTCGTCGGTGGGGTCCCAAAGCTAGGCCCAGTTTCCTTAGCCCTGAAAACGAAGCTCACCCCAGTGGGGTGAGCGCATGCATGACACTCCGGCCCTCCCGCCTCTGCCTCGGGTCTGGCGTGGGGCCTTGTCCAGCCCGCGGCCGGCTCCCCGCACCCCCACGTCTCTCCCGTCTCCCCATCCCACAGCCCCACGGAGCTCCTTTGGCTGTTGGAGGCCGTGGTGGGCCCCGCCCTGCACCGGCTCTGAGACCCCGAACCCCGGCTGCCCTTGGGAGAATGAGCACTAGTTCAGAGAAAGAATTAGCGTTTCATTTCCCGAGATTGTCACCCCTCCCTTAACGAGCACTTAAAAGAGATGAATGTGTGGGGAACGGAGAGATTTATTCGGGAGATTTAAATAATCTCTCTGGGCTATAACCCAGCGCGCGCACTTAGCTCTTGGCCTGGTGTCTTGCAGTTCCGTTGGACGCCACCCCATGGAAGTTTCTGGTGGGTCCTGCCAAGGTGGAAACTCGGCCCTGAGCCAGGGACCAGGGCAGGAGGCCCACACCCTGCCCAGGTGGGCGCCGCGCGGGCTGCCGGACCCCCGTGAAGGCGTGAGTGACACCCCCGCCCCGGCCCGCAAACATCTTAGTAAATATCCGGTCACTTTCCACAGCCCGGAGGAGGCCGGGGCGCCTCCGTGTCCCCCTCTCGGGACACGCCACAAATCCTGGGGAGAGAGACAGTCCGTCGGCTACAATCAGCCATGAAGTACATCATGAAGGTAATGTGGGCTTCGTGGAGAACGGGTGCAGAATGTATATTTTCATTATCAAAAACGTGGAGCCATTTATTGCGAGGCGTCAGAGTCGTCATTAATGGCCGGGGATTTATGGGGCTAGATCTTAAACTAATGTGAATGATTCCAGGTGTTACTAATGGCCGTGCTGAAGCGAGCGGGTACAGGACGGCCACTAAATCTGGGAGAATAGTCGCACGCTTAATCTCGACAGATGAGGAGCAATTTAACGGGCAGGTTGATTGGATTCCGGGGGCTGAAACGGCGCCCGTCGTGAAGAGCACGGTCACCCTGCCGCCCAAGGGTGGCCCGGAGCCAGCCCCCGGGGGCAGGGACCCTTCCACGAAGACCCCCGGCGGCTCAGGGCTCCTTCCGGCGGCCGGGAAGGCTCCCGCCTGCTCTGCTTCTCCCCAAGACTCGGGCAAGTCCAGGAGGCGGCCGCTGGGTCATTGTCAAGGTCAGCGTTTGCAGGGCCAGAAGCAGGACACGCCCCGCACACACGGCGCCGCCACCCCCAGCCCAGCCTGCAAAGTGGCATTGCAGGAGACCCGTTGAGTCTGAGTCACGAACCGGGACAGAACCGGATCTGGACCCCCGAGACCAGCCCCGCCAGGCCCCCTCTGAGCTCTGTCCCCGCGTGGTCACCAGCAGCTGCGGGGGACCATGCCTGGACCCAGCACCGCAGGGCCCGACGCTCCCGCTCGCGACACCCTCTGGAAGCATAAAAATAAATTACCTGCAGGTTTACCTGTCGGGAAGACAGAGCCGGTGCATCGGCCGCCGAGTGACAGGATGCCGATCATGTTCCCGTAATGGGGTCAAACAGCTGGACGGGGATTTCAGGCTCGGCCCGGCCAGAAGGACCCGGCGTTTGCCGCGAGGATGAATGGAGTGACGAGAGGCAGCGGCCTGTTTATTACGGCGTTTTTCTGCTTGGCTGCTGCCCCGTAATGATCGCCGCGGCGCCCGATTGACGGCTGCCCCTTCTCATGCGCCGGGAAAGGGCTGAGGGCCGGGAGATCTGCCGGCTGCCCTCACTCTCCCGTCAGGAGTTCAATTTACTCCTGACAGGCCGCAGGAGACGCCGGGCCTGCCCTGAGCCGGCCGCGGTGCAGGCTGGGGGCGGGGACTTGAACGAAAATCGGTTTAATGACTATTTCCAAAAGCCGTGTCAGGACCAGGATTTTAATTACAGGACGCACATCCTGTCCGTGCTGCCGGACCCTCGACGCCCCTCGCCCCTGGGAGGAGGGAGGGGGTCCCAGCAGGGAGCACCCCGGGGTGCAGGATCAGTGCTAAGGAGCCAGGCCCTGCCCACCGCTGAGACTGACCCGCTCAGCAACCTGCCTGGGCTTGGTCCAGTGAGCACCTGACACCACAGAGAGCCGGAGCCCAGCAGAGCTGGGCTTGGCCTGTCTGTCCCCGGCATCATGGGAGGGGCCCGCTCTGCCCTGTGCTGGCCACACGCCGTGGGCACAGAGCTGCCTATGAGACGCTTGGCACTGAGGCTCTCAGCCGGGTGCCACCCCAGCCCATAGCCCCGGGGCAGAGGAAACAGGACAGGAGACATCCAGGCATCACGGCGGCCAGGAGACCTGGACTCAGTGTCCCCAGGGGGCCAAGTGAGGCCAGGAATGCAGCCCAGCAGACACAGAACCTGCAGATTCCACCTGCTCTCCCAGGGGCTGAGCGTGTCGGGGCAGTGCTCAGTCACAGTGCTCACAGGACAGTGCTCAGTCACACGTGTAGCCAGGAGTCACCACTTCCTCTGTTTTGGCACGAGCAGCAGCAGTGGTTGGGGCTGGGGAGGACCCTGCAGCCGGGCCAGGAGGGGCACACCAAGGGGACAGCGGTGTCCTGCGGTGACAATGGCCCAGCGGGGACGGCAGTCTCACGAGAGGCCTGGAGGCCACTGCATCAGGGTCAGGGGGACATCCTGGCTTCTCTGCTGTCCACTGCTGTGCCGGGTCCACAACTCGTTCCCCTGGTGCTGGAGGCCTGGACAGAGCCTCAGTGCCACAAAGTCTGAGACCCGCTCTGACGACCAGAGTCCCGCGTGTGTCCGAGATTCTCATGTGTGGCCGGAGGATTCCTCAGAGGCCAGAGCTGGCCTGGGGTTGTCTGGGCCGGACTCTCCACCTGTGGCCGTCCACACTTGGTTCCCACTGTGGGGGCTCCCGGGGCGTCTCCTTGACACCGATGCCAAGGGCTGCACCTCACTGGACTCAGAGGACCTGAGACCGGGCAGTCCTGGCGGACAGAGAGAGACCTCCAGGGTCTCCCAGCCAGGACACCGCCCGGGGGCACGTGGGACGGCTCCGTCCCCTCCTGCACCCCCACAGCCCAGATCCCCTAGCTTTAGAGCGCTTGGAGGGATCATAGGACTGTGGCCCTGTTTGCAGTGTCGGCCAGGCAGGGCTTTTGCAGCCCGTGTTCTCTGCACAGCGCAGAGGCGTGTGTGAGGGAGGGGTGGGGCTGCCCGTGGACGACTGTTCGGGGACAGCTTGTCGCTGGCCAAGTGGCTGCATTGGGAGTTCCTGCCCAACTGCATTATTTGAACCACGGCACTGGACAGAGCGAGCTGTCTCTCTACACCCACACGCACTCACACACACACACACGTGCACAGACACACACACGCACCATCACGTGTGCACGCACACACACATACACAATCACAATTAAATCACACACACACACACGTAAGCCCATCACGTTCATTGCCGGGCGTGACCCTGACAAGTGAGGGTCGGTAAGCCCACACTCACTGCAGGCCTGACCCCGAGGGCGGTGGGGGCCAGCCCGGGGCTGCCCCTGTGGGCATCTCAGGGGTGCGAGCAGGAAGGAACTTGTAAGGAAGTGAAGCAGCCCCGAGTCCTGGAAAAAGACGCCCACTTCCTGTCCCCAGGTCCAGCTGGCCTTGACGGCCAGCAGAGGCGGCCAGCCTGGGCCCATGGGCAGCACCTTGGCAGGCGCCAGCCACCCCGTCTCCACGTCGCATGTCCCATGGCCGGCGGCCTGTCCTCAACCCTGGTTCCCGGGGTCTCCTGCCCTGTCCAGGTAGTGGCCCTCAGGCCATGCTCGGGTGGGGGCAGGACTCACACTGTGTCTACCGCTCAGTAAGTCCCACGGCTGCTGTGCTCACGGGAGCATGGTCAGGGCGGGCTGCCCGGGACAGCCCGTCCACTCACCACGGTCCCAGCGCAGAGGGCCGCTGCCTGGGGTAAACTGAAGAAAATCAGAGAGAAGTGACCGTCGGCTCTGCAGTCTGCCCAGTGACTGAGTCCACACAGGGAGGATGAGGCGGGTGGGCTGGAGGCCAGCTGGGCCCGGGTGATGGCAGGGACAGGGGAGAGGGCAGAGTTGGGGGGTCAGACCACACCCCAGCTGGGGACCTGCGCCAAGCCACCCCAAGAGGAGGGGTGCGTGGAGGGCTTCTCCCGGAGGGGGGGTCTCCCCGAGGGCCCCCCTGCTTCCAGGCAAGGACGCAGAGGGGTTGGGATGGGGTCTGACCTTTACCGACCGGCGGGTGTGGTTGAGCCTTTCCTCCTGGGTGGGCCTTCGGGTGAACTGGGTCCTTCACAGCCAGAGTGGGTGACATCTGCCCGGGGCGCCTCCCCCCTGGTCCAGATTTGGCCAAGGCTTGGGTGGCGTGGAGGGAGGAGGAGGCCCAGAGGGACCCCCTGTGAGCTGCCCACAGTGGCCGGCTGTGTTTAATGGGCATCCCTTGGCAGCAGCCGTCTTGCCGTGGGCTCTGGGCCTGGGCACACACCTGGGTGGGGGCTACCCTGGGGTCCTACAGTGTACTGGGCCCCTGGCAGGGGGGCTTGAGCCTGGCCTTCTGCTCCTGGGCCCGGGCTGTGGTGGTACGGACACGCCTCGTCACCTCGGGCCTGAATCAGCCTGTTCCCATGGTGCAGGGCTCTGGTGCCCCTCTAGGGGCAGAGCAGAGGCAGGACGAGGGGCTGGGCCTGGCCAGGCTCAGGGTGACCCCCACTTCAGCAGACTCGGTGTCTGCCCTGCAGTCGGGAGCTGGGGTGGACGGGCACGGCCCAGGCTGGACGGCGTCTCCCTCCCCTTCCTGCTCCTGCCCCTAATCTCGTGGGGTGCCAAGGCCCCGGGTCTCTTGCCCAGCGAGGCAAGACACAGTTTCCCTCTGACTCGCACCCACACACACGGTTTTCCCCGTGGCCCTCGGGGCCTGGCTGAGGATCTGTCTGGAATGTTTTGAGAGGAGGGGAGCATCCCTGGGGGTGCTGCTGGTCCCCCGTCCCCCCTGCCATGGCCTGTTGCAGACTCAGCAAACAGCATCCCCTGGGTGGCCCCAGGGAGCCTGGGCAAGGCTGCCGTGGCAGCACGCCGGCCTCCTGAGGTCTTGTCACTTTCTGCTTGGCCCCGGCAGAGCTGCCGACGAGAGTCTGGAACCCGGGTCCGTCCAGGGCTGCCCCTCGCGCGGCTATGCCTGGGAACACAGCCCCTGACTGGCCCTTGGTCCCTGTGACTCTCAGCCGTGGCTCCTTCCTGGCTGCCTTTAGGGTCCGTCCGGAGTTGCCTGGCCAGCAGGAGGTGCCTGACGCTGTCCCCAGGGTGAGGGGGTGGCCCTGCGCAGGAGAGACCGGGCCCCTCCGTGCTCTGGGACCACCGTCTGGGCTGTGGTCAGACCCAGGCACTCTGCCCAAGCCTGGACGCAGGGCTGGTGACCGGAACTCCATTAGGGACACAGTTACCACCCAGGGCCCAGCTCCAGGACACCCAAGGCCCCGGGTCTCTTGCCTGGCAAGGCAGGACACAGTTTCCCTCTGCCTCGAAGTTGTAGGAGTAAACAGAGGCTGCACTTGGCCACACCCAGCACCGTCTGTCCGAGGGTCCACTGACAGGACAGACAGAACGCTCGACTCTTTGCTGTGAGGCTGTGGGAGGTGACACCCAAGGGAGAGGAGGGTGTCCCCAGAGGGGCTCTGAGACGCAGGTGCGACTCACTGCGTGTGTGTGTGTGTGTGTGTGTGTGTGTGTGTGTGTGTGTGAGGGGCGGGAGGGCAAGACAGCCAACTGTGACCAGGGCGGGTGTGGGGTTTGGGAGCACAATTCTGTTGTGTTCTAGAAACTCTCCTCGAAGTGGACTTTCGAAGCCCCCCCTGGAGGAGCAACTCGGCCCTGGGCCCCGACGACGCCCCCGCCCAGGAGAACGTCTCTCCCCCCGCCCCCAGAAGCCGAGATCTTCGCCTTCAAACACCCACTTCCCTTCGGAGGTTTGGTCTGTGTCTTTAAGACAATAATTGCAGAATTGAAATTTGAGACTGTTATCTTAATAACCAATTACTCAAATAACTTTGAAATTGGCTTAAATTGGCTCGTCATGCTACATTTACCTGAATCTTTTTTATGGGAAAGTTAGGAAGGAGGAGAAAAAAAAAAAATCTTGGCAGTCTCATTTGTTTGGGTTGTTGAAAGCTTTGGAACAAACAAGTGTGTTGGTCCCCGAGGGCGCGTCTGCTGCGGCCCACAGGGGGAACTTCCTGAGGGTCCCGCTCAGAGCCAGCCCGCCCCGGGGTCCCTGCCCTCCGGGGTCCCTGCTGAACGGAAGAGTTGGCCTGCGAGGGTCCCGTACTGCCTCCGGGGGGTCTCCTGCTCTCTACCCAGACCTCTCTGTTCCGTGCACGAGATTTACATTTTCTTGGTATTTTTCTTCCTCTTGGAGAAGACTAGGTGAGGTTACGTGGCTTTAATTTTCTCCCTTCCAGTGGTTATAAAAGCTTAAAGGTGAGACTCACAATCTTTAAACTAAAGAAATTCAGCATTTATTAGTGTCTGATGGAGAGAGCGAGTGGCCGGGGCCGTGCACTTGGATTTTACACACAGCCATAAACCCGTAATAGAATATTACATCTTCCCCTAATACAGTCTTATATGCCCTCATTTTTCTCATCGTCGAAACCGAAGTACCGGGAGCCCGTAACTCCCGCAAAACCGCACAACCTCTTGTTTTCCGTCTGCCCTGTTGAAGAATCGCGGCTTCTGCCAACGTCCCCGGCTCTTGTCAAGGGCCGATTCACTTCCTCGGCGATGGGAGCAGAAGCCGTGGGCCCGGGGGCCAGGCCGAGGTCTGAGTGGCGCGAAGGGACACGCCAAGGCCTGGGCTGCGGAGGGGACAGCCCGGGACAGCTGCCCCCCCCCCCCCCCGGGGACCACCCCCACACTCCACAGCAGCCCGCGACTCCCACGTACCCCCCACCCCACACCTCACACGGCCACACAGACCCCAACACCCCAATAATCCCCCATGGAACACACCCATAGAGACCCCACCCCACCCTCCAGCCCACATGCCCCCCACGGTCATATGCACATCCACACAACACCCACACAACACCCAAAACACACACAACACCCACGCAAGACTCACACACACACAACACCCACAACACACACAACACCCACGCAAGACTCACACACACAACACCCACACAATACCCACAACACCCACAACATACACACAACACCCACAGAAGACTCACACACACCCACGCAACACCAACAAAATACCCACAACGGCCACACGAGACTCACACACCCACACAACATCCGCACAACACCCACAACATGCAACACCCACAACAGACACAACACCAACAAGTTACAACACACATAACACCCACACAAGACTCACACCACCCACACAACACCCACAACACACATAACACCCACACAAGACTCACACACACAATATCTACACAACACCCACACAATACCCACAACACACATAACACCCACACAAGACTCACAACGCAGACAACACCCCTACCAGACTCACACACAATACCCACACAACACACACCTCTGTGTGCCACACCCCACACACAACCTCAAACATGCACCCCGGATATCCCTGTGCACAGACCTCCGATTCATAGACCCCCACATCCGCACCTCCACACCCTGCGTAAACCCACACAGGCCCCCCACTCTTAACCACACCTCCATACCCCTACACACACACACACACACACACACACACACGTGCAGGCACAGGTGGGCATCAGCCCAGCCTGCCTCTGGCTTCCTAAATGACGAGTCCCAGAGGGTCTGTCCTTGGGAGGGGGCCGGTGCCACCGCCCCCTCCACCACCCAGCAAGGGGGACCCACCACTCGCTTTCCGGCTTCAGTGGGGGTCCGCGCCGTCAGAAAACAGACAATTCTTTGCAGACGTTCCCCAGGGCTCAGCATGGGGGAGCAGGAAGCTGCCACACTGCTTTGAACTGAGGCCGGACCCCCAAGTCGGCAAAGCAGTCGCGTGGGGCTCCCGGCAGACTCAGGCCTTCGGGTTTCGTGCCTGTGAGCTAAGGTGTGGCAGGCAGGTTGGGGAACTGTGTCCCGAGAGAGTTCTAAGGGAGCCTGGCGGGAAGGGACAAGCCAGGACCCCCTCAGCCCAGGGCCTGGTGGGGTAAAGCTGCCTCCAGCATCTGCCGCTGCCTCACGTCCCCGGAGACTCCAGGGAATCACCCTGTCACAGAACCTTCCAGAGCGCAGGTCCCAGCGTCCTCCTCCTTCTGGGGGCGGCTCCCTCTCACAGGAGACCTGCCCCAGGGCCAACCTCCCCGCCCTGCCTGGAACAAGTCTTTGTGATTCAAACAATTGAGCCAAAGCTTTTCTTTCTCAAAAACAATAAAAAAAACATGTTTCTGTTTGGTCTTTAATTTTTTTCTTTCTTCCTTAAAAAAAAAGAGAAACCAGATAACATGCTGTGAACCCCTGGCTCTGGCAGGTTCCAGAAAGTGTGGCCAGAGCGTCCGACTGCCAGTCCGGTCCGGGGGTCTGGGACACACGGGGGCATCCCTGCGTCCCCGCCTGCGTCAGAGCCTGGAGGGAGGGGCGGAGGCCGGGAGGGGTGGGGTTTGAGGGGGTGGCGGAAGGGGCAGGCTGGAGGGTGCAGGGCCACGGGCGTGACCCTCTGACACTTCCCACCAGCCAAGGGTCTGACCACTCATGAGAGCTGGAGCACTGAGCCACGAGTCCTGGGCCAAGTGTGTCAGCCAGCCGAGGTGTGTGGGGCCAGGCTGGGCCCTCACCCGGTGCCCCCTGTCCCAGCTGATGGCGTTTGGGGTGCCAGACTCTTCCCAGAGCCCACCGTACCGACGTGCAGCGGCCAGCCAAAGTCCCCGAGCTCCGTGAGCCTCTCATCTGCGGGGTCCCAGCGCCCTCTGGGCCCCAAGAGCCAGGACGCGCTCCCCGGGCCCCACGCCCCTTGCTCCTGTGCTCAATTTTCCCCGGGACCCCCGTCTCCCCTGGGAACTGCAGGACTTGCTGCCCCGACCCCCGTGACGGGGCCATGCGCGGCGGCAGGCTGGCACTCGCGCTGTGAGCAACTCGTCGTGTGCCATGCGGCGTCCCCTCACGGTTCCCGACATGGGGCCCTCGGGTGGCAGCCCAGACCCGGATCTGTGCACAGCCTGCCCGCTCCGAGGGGGCGGCCCTGGGCGCAGACCCGCATCCCGGCTCGCTGAGCCGATTCCCCAGATGTCCGCTCTTTCGCCTTCGCTGTTCTCCCACTCAGACCTCATCTTTCTTCCTTCCTTCCTTCCTTCCTTCCTTCCTTCCTTCCTTCCTTCCTTCCTTCCTTCCTTCCTTTCTGTTCCTTTCTTCTTTCTTTCTTTCTTTCTCTTTCTTTCTTTCTTTCTTTCTTTCTTCCTTCCTTCCTTCCTTCCTTCCTTCCTTCTTTCCTTCCTTTCTCTTCTTTCTTTTGTTCTTTCTTTTCCTTCCTTACTTTCTTTTTCTTTTCTCTCTCTTTCTTTCTTTCTTTCTTTCTTTCTTTCTTTTGTTCTTTCTTTCTCTGTCTTTTGTTCTTTCTTTTCCTTCCTTACTTTCTTTTTCTTTTCTCTCTCTTCCTTCCTTCCTTCCTTCCTTTCTTTCTCTTCTTTCTTTTGTTCTTTCTTTTCCTTCCTTACTTTCTTTTTCTTTCTCTCTTTCTTTCTCTCTTTCTTTCTTTCTTTCTGTTCCTTTCTTCTTTCTTTCTCTTCTTTCTTTTGTTCTTTCTTTTCCTTCCTTACTTTCTTTTTCTTTCTCTCTCTCTCTCTTTCTTTCTTTCTTTCTTTCTTTCTGTTCCTTCCTCCCTTCCTTCCTTCCTTCCTTTCTTTCTCTTCTTTCTTTTGTTCTTTCTTTTCCTTCCTTACTTTCTTTTTCTTTCTCTCTCTCTTTCTTTCTTTCTTTCTTTCTGTTCCTTCCTTCCTTCCTTCCTTTCTTTCTCTTCTTTCTTTTGTTCTTTCTTTTCCTTCCTTACTTTCTTTTTCTTTTCTCTCTCTTTCTTTCTTTTGTTCTTTCTCTTTCTTTCTTTCTTTCTTTCTTTTGTTCTTTCTGTTTCTCTTCCTTCTTTCTTTCTTTCTTTCTTTCTTTCTTTTGTTCTTTCTTTTCCTTCCTTCCTTTCTTTTTCTTTCTCTCTCTCTCTTTCTTTCTTTCTCTTCTTTCTTTTGTTCTTTCTTTTCCTTCCTTCCTTTCTTTTTCTTTTCTCTCTCTTTTCCTTTCTTTCTTTCTTTCTTTCTTTCATTCTTTCTCTGTCTTTTGTTCTTTCTTTTCCTTCCTTACTTTCTTTTTCTTTTCTCTCTTTCTTTCTTTCTTTCTTTCTTTCTTTCTTTCTTTCTTTCTTTTGTTCTTTCTTTTCCTTCCTTACTTTCTTTTTCTTTTCTCTCTCTCTTTCTTTCTTTCTTTCTTTCTTTCTTTCTTTCTATCTTTCCTCACGATAAAAAATGATGCAGTGCCATTTTTCATTCTGCGCCCGACACTCTTCTGGAAGGCCACGCGGCCCCTCGTTCCAAACTCCAGAAGGGTCGAGACGCAGGAGCGCGGCTCTGGGAAGGATCCCAGGGAACCCTCCGCGGCGCAGGAACCCGAGCCGGCCGGTGGCTGCGCCTCCCGTGGCCGTGCGCTCCGGCGCAGTGGCAGCAGGGGACGTGTCTCGAGAGTGTCCCTGAGCTCGGGAGGCAGCTGGCCGGGCGGACACGCGGGCCCCTCCGGCAGCTGGAGGATTTCTCCAACTTCGTTCAAATATGAAACCAATAAGTTGTGCCTCAGTTTCAAGTTTCCCCAAACAAATTCGTATGAAAAATGATATTAATTTATCTGAGATGACTTCAGCCAAGACATAGATTTTTCTCTGTCACTTCTGAAGGGTTAGGAGAAAATAAATCTCAACTCTTCGGAAAAAACAGACCTCGGATAGTTTAGGGGTGTGATAAACAAAACGGGCCCTTTCCATGTAAATTGATCACAGTGGCCCTGTTTACCATTCTGCGGCCACAGAGAGTTTTGAAATGCTAATAAATTACGGCTCCTTTTCATCCCCGAGTTTGGAGAAAGGCCCTTTACAAGCAAAATATGTGTGTGGGCAGCGTGCCCAGAGGATTCTTTCTCTCTCTTTCTTTCTTTCCTTCTTTCTTTCTCTTTTTCTCTCTCTCTTTCTTTCTTTCTTTCTTCTTTCCTTCTTTCTTTCTCTTTCTTTTTCTCTTTCTTTCCTTCCTTCTATTTTTTCTCTCTCTCTCTTTCTTTCTTTCTTTCTTTCTCTCTTTCCTTCTTTCTCTTTCTTTCTTTCTACTCTTTCTTTCTTTCTACTTTCCTTCTCTTTCTTCTTTCTTTCTCTCTCTTCTTTCTCTCTTTCTTTCTTTCATTCTTTCTTTTTCTTCCTTTCTTTCTCTCTTCTTTCTTTCTATCTTTCTTCTTTTCTTTCCTTCTTTCTCTTTAATTTTCTCTTTCTTTCTTTCTTTCTTTCTTTCTTTCTCTCTCTCTTTCTACTTTCTTTCTTTATTTCTCTTTCTTTCATTCGTTCTTTCTTTTCCTTCCTTTCTTTTTCTTTCTCTCTCTTTTTCTTTCTCCTTCCTTCCTTCCTTCCTTCCTTCCTTCCTTCTCTCTTTCTATCTCCTTTCTTTCTGTGTTTCTCTTCTTTTCTTTGTTTCTTTTTCCTTGTTCTTTTATCTTTTTTACTTCTTTTTCTTTCTTTCTCACATTTTGTCCTTTATTTTACATGCCATCCTGCAGGGAGCCCTAGGTCCCATGGTTTCTGCAGGGTCAGGCTGGCAGTGGAGTGGCTGGAAGCACCCTCGGTCGGCCCGAGCCCTCCTGGTGCTGGCGTCCCTACAGGCCATGCTCGCAGTGATGTCAGGCAACGTGGACAGGGCTGCCACACGCTTCCTCTCCTCAGCACTCGCGACCTTGGGGGCCCTTTGTTCTTGGACACCCGGACCGCCAGGTGAAAGGTTTGACTCATGGGGCTTCTGGCCTCCACTATGCAATCTGGGCTGCCTTCCTGGAAGAGGCAACACTCCACACCCCCATGGGGTCCTGCTTGGGCGTCAGGTCTGGCCCGGGGCGACCATGGGTGTGCCTGGACACGGCTCGGGCGCAGGGGCAGGTGGTGGAGGACCAAGGGGATGCAGAATGCAAGGTGCTCCTGGGAACCAAGCGGGCTTCTCTGCGGGGCCCCCGGCCCTGGCCAGTGTTTCTCTCCAGATGGACCGTCCCTGGGCGGGTGTCCAGGTCTCCCCCTGCCTAGCTCCTCAGTCCAGAGCATTGTGAGAATATTCTGGAACCTCAGGCCACGAGCAAGAGGCAGAGTATGTGACCATTCGCCTGGCCTGGTCTCAGCTGCCCATCTGCCCGTGGCCAGGCTAGGGGCCCGCTGAGGGTCCGGGTGCGAGGGTCAACCTGCGGGCCCCGAGGAGGGCGGCCCCCCAGGACACGCGTCTGACAGGCAGGCCGGCAGGCGGGGTGTGAGCGGGGGGACTTCAAGCCTCTCCGAGGGTCTTTTTCCTTCTCATTTGTTCTCAACACTCTCTGTTGGAACCCAATTTAGAACAGCTGTTTTCGCAGAAGTTGCTAGAACACGCAGGAAACGCGTTGCTCGGTGCCGCTCTCCCTCACACGGGAGCAGGAAGCTGGACTGCGGCAGGCAGGGCCGCGGCGGCTGGGAGCTGCGGGTCCCCAAACCCTGCGCTGCACCCCGGGGGGCTTCAGACGGCCAGCTGGGGGGGGGGCGGGGCCTGCCAGGGCCGAGGCTGTGCGGCTGGACGTAGGGGTGGCCGCGGACAACTGGGGGCCAGACTCAGGTCCCCACATGTGCTGGTCTGTGCGCTGGTGCTTGGGCACCGGCCTTGCCCGTTACCTGGGCCTTGACCCACTTCATCACCTAATGGATGTGGAGTTTCGGGGCCCTACAGGAGACGCTGCGCCTCGGCTCGTGCGGGAGCCTACAGGAGGCCCCGGCTGTGCCCTTGTCCAGCACACGCGTGGGGACCAACCCAGCCCCCACCCTGGGTGCGAACTGAGGCCCCACGCCCTGTGGTGTGCACATGTGCAACCGGCATTGTATCCGAGTTTCAGATCCCCAATCGCGGAGAGACCAAATCTACACACAGGTAACGCAAAAGCAAAGGAAACTTATGACTGACCCAAGCCAGCGCCAGTCAGGTCATCCAACACAGTGAAGTCTCGACAAGGACCCCGACTCCAAATCACAAGCGGTTTCCATAGGGTTCAGCGTTAAGAGGCAATTTACGTCCTGGTCTATTTTTAGCATCGGCCCTCTTACAACGGTGGTCAGCAGTTAGGCAATGGTTAGTTACAGTTTCTAAGGAGGGTGCAGTGACCCCCTCGTGACTGGCCAGACCCAGCTGCCCAGTTTCTTGTCTTGGCAAATTACTCAACGGGGAGTTGACCAGAAACTGCAAGTCCTACCTCAGGGAAACAGAAACTGAGGCCCAGTTGAGACTTACTGTTGGCTATGGGCTGTCATGGTTGCTGAGAGCCTGCTTTTGGGCCTCGAACCCACACCCGTGACGCAGGCTGTCCCCATCACAGAGACAGCGTGTGACCCGTGGAACGTGTTCATGGCCTCACATCTGTAGGCTGTGCAGCGTTTCACATGTGAGTGAGTTTGACTCCTCGCCAGGACAGTGGTGGGCATCCGTGGGCGCCCGTGTGCCCGGACTGAGCTCCCACCGGCATCCCGGGCCCCAGACAGCCTCCCTGTCCAAAACCCTCTTCCTGCCCCTGAGACCAAGCACGACCCCCTCCAGCCGTGCCAGCCCTGGCGGGCCCCTGGGGGTGGGAAATTAACCTGAGACTGACAGAAGTTCCCGCCTCTCCCAAGCAGTAGTGGACACGGGCTCTAATGCCGGCCGGCGCCCACCCTCCCAATGGCCACTGTGGGGGAGGCTGTCTACCCAGGCAGGATGTGGCGCGGATGAGTGGGTCAGTCACCTCCAGACATGCATCTCTGGGGCTCGGGACCAGCCCCTCACCCGGACAAAGGGAGGGAGACAGTGGAGACTCAAAGCTCCCATGTCCTTCGAAAGGGTCCCTCCTGCCCTCCCCAGTGGTCCTCCTACTATCACGGTTTCTCATTTCATTTTTCATTTCATCATCCTGTTATTCGTCGATTGCCTCGAGCAGGCCCCAGTAACGTCTCCTTCATCCTAGCCCTGAGATTATATTCAAGGCTCTTTAGGAGAATGAGACCCATCATTGCTACTGGTATTTGGCATATTGGGTACGCCACGGGGAGTTTGCCAGACTCTGCCGTGTGGGCAGGCTACATTCGATAGCCTGCCAGTTTGTCCAAAGTAGGAATGAGATGATAAGATGTCATAAAAAGATGTCCTGATAAGATGTCACGCGGCCGCAAATGCGGCCACGCAGTTCCGGGAGCTGGATTTTATAGTCTCTGAGTCTTGGCCGCTGATGGGATTACACGGCGCCAGGGGGCCAGGTGGTGGGTGTGACCCCCGCCTACTGGAATTTGGAGGATCTGGGTGGAGGATGCTCGACTCCAATCCGAGTAGGCTTGGAGATCTCGGCCCCGGAACCCGCGTGGCTTTGTCCCTCTGCCAGTACCTTCATGTGTGCGGAGAGTGGTCTCAGCATGGTGGTGGCTGGTCCTGGAGGTCTTCGGCTGCCGGGGCCCTGGTCAGGGCAGGGAGGAAAGCTCAACCCGCTCCCCTCCAAGGGGCCCCGGCGAGGAACAGCCAGGCACGGGGGCTGTTTTTTGAGAGTTTTCTCAAAACTCTCCTAAATCCAAGGAAGTGTATGGGGGCGCGGGGTGGGGTGGGGTGTCTTGGCTCTGCATAGGAGTGGAGTCCGGGTCCGAGGGGGTCTGGGGGAGCGAACCAGCTGACAGAATGTATCTGTGTGACATGGCTGCTCCTCGCTGTGCAGTAAACACAGTCTGGGTTCTGCGGCCCTCCTTCCTAGGCCATTTGTATCAGGCTTTATAATTAATGGGCTTAAACGTTACGTCCTCCAGAGGAACGGACGGAGAACTGGGTTTCTAAGAGGAGGGTCGGAGTCCTGTGTGGGAAGGGGCACGGACGGTCTGTCGCGGAGGGGCGGCGTGTCGCCAAGCTGGAAAGGGTCACAGACATTTGCCGGCTCCGAATGGCTGAGTGCAAAACCAACGACCAACTGTGAACAGCCTTAAAGCGTTTTAGCGTCAGACGAGACCTGAGTCCCGTGCCTCTGGGAGGCGTCCGGGCGCCTGACCACTTACCCAGAAAGCGGTCAGTGATTTCCGGAGGCGCCAGTGACCAGGAGCCCCACCCCGCAAACCTCCCCTCATCCTAGGACATGCAGTCCCCAGAACCACAGCCCAGTGCCAGGCCAGAAAATCGATCTTGGAGTAACTCTCAGACCCGATTTGGGCCCCTGCGTGCGTTCAGTGCTCGGCAACTTCTCCCCCATTTTGGCGTAAGTGCCGTGGAGACACAGGCCCAGAGTTGCCAGACAAATGAGGCACCGGCCCTCAGGGATGCGGACACTCCCGGGGTCCACCTGTGGTGCTGGTACCTCACGCCCTGTCCTGTCCTGCCTCCACCCTCCCCTTCATTTTCGCCACCTCGTTAGCTCCGAATAGTCAATCAAAAACTGCGGAGGTGTCCTCACCAAGTTAAGACTATAAGCATCCCAGAGCGCAGGTTTCAGACTATTTAACACTCACTCCCCAAACGCACGCGTCCCTGTTCCTGGCAGCCGAGACCTGGAGAAAAGTTCAATGCCCGGGGCAGACGGATCAAAGGAGAGGTGGCCGGGACCCCGGGAAGACCCCTCCGCCACCTGCTGAAGGTGGAACCAGCCGTTTCAGGCTACACAGAAGCTGCCGGAGAGGCTCGCGATGGTCAAAGGCCAGGCCAGTCAATCTAAGGAGAGACCAGAGCGAGGACAAGCTGGGAGGCCGGGAACAGAATGGCCGTGACTGGCGGGCAGAGGACAGAGGCGGCCACTTCCGCAGAAATGGCCCTGTCGTGTGGACTCTGGGTGTGAATTAATCTTGGTGAGGAGCAGAGGTTGGTTTTTGTCCTCAGACAAGGCCCCTGGGCGGAGGCGACACGTGCGTGCGGTGGCAGGAGGCTCCTTTTCCTCACTGGGATTCCACGTCCCTGGTGTGGCTGTCCCACGGCTGTCTGCCCAGATGCCCCCGAGGAGGCCCTGCACAGCCTCCGCCCTCACTGCTTGTCTCCACCTTGTCCCCCTGGAAACCCTCGGACCGCCTGTTGCAAACCCAGAACTCGGAAGCAGAGGAGGCGAACACGCCGACGGGGAGGAGAAGCCAAGCATCTTGCAGGGCAAATCTGACGCCGGAGAGGGGCAAGGGCGGCTGGGCCGGGCGACATGCGGCATGTGCGGGGCTGTGGGGGGCCTGTCCGGGCGCCTCTGAGCCTCGACAGCGGCCCTGGCCGAGCCACCAAGTGCCCAGTCCACGGGACGCGGCAACTGTTGAACCAGCCCCGGCGGGCACGAGAGTTCTCGGTTTTTTCAAGCACTTGGTTTACAGAGTCCTTGATAGGTGCATTTTAGGCACGGAATAGTCCCCCCGCCAGGGCCGGCCTCTCCTCCCCTCCCACCCGACCCCGTCTCCACCCTGACCCCGTCACCCTCAAAGGCACATTCCAAAGTTCCAGCAGCTACGGCTGAGATCTCTATGTCCTCCCTCCCTCCCTCCCTCCCTCCCTCCCTCCCTCCCTCCCTCCCTCCCTCCCTTTCTTCCCTCCTTCCCTCCTTCCTTCCTTCCTTCCTTCCTTCCTTCCTTCCTTCCTTCCTTCCTTCCTTCCTCCTTTCTTTCTTCCTTCCTTTCTTTCTTTCTTTCTTTCTTTCTTTCTTTCTTTTTTCTTTCTCTCTCTTTCTCTCTCCCTTTCTTTCTCTTTCTCCTTCTTTTTCTTTCTTTCTCTCTCTTCTTTCTTTCTATTTCTCTCTGTCCTTCTCTCTTTCTCTTATTTGTGTCTTTTTCCTTGTTCTTTTATCTTTTTTACTTTTTCTTTCTCTCTCTTTCTTTCCTTCCTTCCCTCTTTCTCTCTCTTTCTCTTATTTCTTTCTCTCTTATTTCTTTCTTTCTTTCTCTCTCTTGTTTCTTTCTATTTCTCTCTGTTTTTCTCTTTCTCTTCTTTGTTTGTTTTTCCTTGTTCTTTTATCTTTTTTACTTCTTTTTATTTCTTTCTCTTTCTTTCCTTCCTTCCTTTTTCTTTCTTTCTCTCTCTTCTTTCTTTCTTTCTTTCTTTCTTTCTTTCTTTCTCTCTCTTCTTTCTCTCTTATTTCTCTTTCTTCTTTCTTTCTATTTCTCTGTCTTTCTTTCTCTTCTTTGTTTCTTTTTCCTTGTTCTTTTATCTTTTTCCTTCCTTCCTTCCTTCTTTCTTTCTTTCTTTCTTTCTTTCTTTCTTTCTTTCTTTCTTTCTTTCTTCCTTGTCATACCCAGCAATGCTCAGGGGTTACTCCTGGCTCTGCACTCGGGATTACTCCTGGCAGTGCTTGGGGACCATATGGGATGTCGGGAATTGAACTCAGGTCTGCCGCATGCAAGGCAAACACCCCACCCGCTGTGCTATCGCTCAGCCCCTGTCTCTGTGTTCTGAGGCCTGGCTGTCCCCTCACTCGTTAGTTTCCTCATCGTCTGTGTCCCCTGAGCCTCCCTGGGCGGCTCTGCGTAGCACAGGGGGCTTGGGCAGTCCAGAGCAGCACCCACTGTGTCCCCCACACCACTACGACCCCCGCACGTGACTCCATCCACCTCTCAGAGGACCAAGGGCTGGCGGCCAGTTCCCCGCTGGCCACGGCAGGAAGGACCCTGCAGGCAGCCAGGGCCTTGCCCACACCTGACCACCGTCCCTTAGACCAGAAGATAAAGCAGTGCGGGAGGGCGGGGTGGCAGGGAGGCCCTGAGGGGGTCCAGGTGCAGCCCCTGGGCACAGTGCGGAGCCGGCCCCGCCCAGAGGAGAGGAGAGTGACCAAGGCCCCAGCAGCAGGGCTGGCCCCGTCCACTCTCACCGCCCAGAGACTCCCCCCGCCCCCGTCTCCGTCGTACTCTCTGTGCAGATTCAGGGACTCAAACAACAGAGGGGTCTGTGTCCGCACAGCACCTGCGGGGAGTCCAGGGGGCCCAGGACAAGTCCTGACGTGCTCTCCTGCCTCTGCCCCTTATTCCTCTCCCACTGTCCTCCCGCCCCAATCTCCCCCCCTGCCCCAGCCCCCAAGACCCCTTTGCCGCCCAGCGCTGCCCTCTGTCCCCACGGCGCCTGGCATGCAGCTCCCTGCCCCCCTCTGTCCACCCCTGCCCTGGGGCCCAGAGAGCCCCGTCTTTGGGGAGCATCTTCCTCCCTCCACTGCGGCCTCCCAGCACCCCAGAACCGAGACCGGCGTGCTGAGGGGGGTCACTGCCTCTCCCCCCCTGCCCCTCTGTCACCTGTGGGCCGTCTGGAGTCAGAGGCCAAGGGACGGCTCAGGAGGTTCCCTGAGGGTCCCCGTACTCCACCCTGAGACACCCTGGGTGCTGATGTGAGACCCCAGACCTGGGTTGTGGCGAGGAGCCGTGTCCCCGCTCCTGCCTGAGGCGAACCCTGCCCTCACCCCACCCTGCACTCTACCCACAGGGGCCTGAGACCACCCCCATGCGCCCCTGAGGGCCTGCTGGCACCAGGCCAGACTGAGAAGACAGACTGCCACTGGCTTGTCAGTGGCTGTCACTCATTGTCACTGTCACGGACCAAGTCACAAACTACATCACAGACCGTCACGGACTGTCACAGACCACGTCACTGACAGTCACAGAACATGTCATTGACTGTCACAGACCAGGTCACAGACTCTCGCTGACTGTCACAGACTGTTGCGAACTGTGTCACTGACTGTCCCAGACTAAGTCACAGACTGTGTCACAGACTGTCCCCAGCTGTCACAGACTGTCACAGACCACGTCACAGACTGTCATGGACTGCCGCAAACTATGTCCCAGACTGTCCCAGGCTGTCACGGGTTGTCACAGACTATCGTAGACTGTGTCCCAGACTGTCCCAGACTGTCCCAGCCATCCCAGACAAAGTCACAGCCGTCCAAGCTCCTCCATGGGGGAAGCCCTGGGTCCTGCTGATGTGCCCCAGCGGGTGGGCGACCCCTGGGGACTTTTTCCTCACTGGGTGCAGGCTGGCCGGCAGCCGAACTGGACAGCGACAGGGGTGGGGACCGTCCTCCTCAGCTCTGTTGGAGTCAGTTCGTGTCCCCGGGGGAGGGGCCAGGTCTACGGAGCCCTCCGCCCTCCTCACCGTCGAGGGTCGGTGCGAGCATCTCTCATCAGAGATGAGAAGGGAGACCCGTGTGGCCTCGAGGGTTGGTGAAGGCGGTGACGGTGGCGCCACCCAGGGAGGGCAGAGCCTGGACCCTGGCTGCTGCCAGACCCACGTGCCCGACTCCCACAGACCCTCCAACACTGCCGACTCAGCCCCTCGGTCCAGTGGGAGGGAAGCCCAATCGGGCACAGGGAAGGCGCCGGGGCCCTGCAGCCCGGAGACCCCCACGGAGTGGCCGGGCTCCCTTGGGCCTCCCTGAGGGCGTGTGGAGGGTCCACGCCCCTTCACCTGGCTGGTGGCAGAAGGCCGGGCCCTGGGGACGTGTCCTCTCCCGGGGGCTGTGGGGCCGCCCTAGGCCCCCCCCCACTCCGAGGACCCCAGGGCCTCCCCTGCTCGTGGTGGGGAAGATGTGGGCACATTCCTGGGAGCGTTTCCATGGCAATGCCAGCCGGCAGGAGCTCTCAGAGTCCCCCACATGGTCTCGCGACCATGAAATGGTCTCGCGAGGACGGCGGGCAAGCTGGTGGGTCCTGCGTACCCACGTTCTGTCTACACTTTCCCGCCACTGAGTATCGGCTTCCTGTCTGCACTCCCCCATCACCAAGCCCAGCTTCCTGTCCGAGTACTGAGTCCTGCTCCTCCATCCCCCGCTTCTCGGTGAGTGGGTGAGAGGCGTTCTGGAACATTCCGCGGCCATGCCACTCACCGTCTGCATGTCCCTTGGCAGGTTCATTCTGGAGAAGGCTCAGACATGGACATCCAGGTGGTCCTGACCGCCAGGGTGGCCTGGCCCTCCTGCCGCCTCTCAGCGCTCTGGGGGCCCTGGGGTCCTGCTGGCAGACACCCCCTCCCCCGCAAGCCCAGCTCGGACAAGCTGCACCCTCGGGAGACACACTGTCCCCTCGGCAACTCTGCAGCACCTACACTCAACTCCCAGCGAGGCTGGGACTCACCAGAAAGTACTCCTGCGGAGCCAGCATCTCGGCGAACAAAGGCGACTGAGCACCAGAGACTCTCCCTAACTCGGGGAACTGCAGCCCTCGGGCTTGGCCGCGTTTCCCCCTCGCCGACGGCCCGATAACGGTGTCAACACTTCTGTGTCTTTGTCCGCCAGCCGCGAAGGAGGGCCGCTCGGTAACACCGGCCAGCTGGGACACACATGCGCGGCCCCCGCCCGCCTCGGGTTTCACTGTGACCTCCGCTTCCTGTGCCGGCCGGGCCCCCTGCGAGGAAGCCTTGTCCGGGAGTTGCCGGAGAGCGGAGTTATGAGGAGGTGCCGCGGTGTCAGACATCTGTTCCCTCCATTACACTCGCGCGGGAGCCAGCGGTCGGGAGGCCACGAGGCGCCAATAAATTAGCCCTCTCGCCAGGTGCCGGGGAGCGGCAGGAGCAGAGGGGCCGGGCTCCTCGCGGGGGCCGCGGGGACCCCGGGCACCAGAGTGCGTGGAGTGTGGGCTCGGCGTGTGCAGACCCCTGCGCTCAGGTGTGTGCAGACAGGGGGTGTCCGAGTGTGTGCAGCCGGGTCTGGCATCCAAGTGTGTGCAGACAGGGGCATCTATCTGGGTGTGCGCAGACAGGGGCATCGAGTGTGTGTAGTCGGGGTGGGCATCGGAGTGTGTGCAGCCGGCCATGGGCATCAGTGCAGGCAGCAGCCTACAGCTCTAAGTGCGTGCACACAGTGAACCACGGGCATCACAGGGCATGCATGTACCAGCCGTGGGCACTACAGTGCCTGCCGCCGGCCAGCGCATCAGCGAGGCAGCAGCCTAGGGCTCCGGGCGCGGGCGGCCATGGGCTCCCTGTGGCTTGGGCAACTGGTAGGCTCCGGCTCAGGCTCGCCCAGGGAGAGCGGCTGACTGAGTGTTGGGGGCGGGGGGCCAGAACGCCCCACCCCCCTTCTCAGCCTCCCGCTTCGCTCCCCGGACTTCATCTTCAGGGGACGACCATCAGGGTGCAGGCAAACTAATGTGAGGGCCTCTGCTTCGATGTCACTGGGGTCTAGCGGGCAGAGACTCTCACGCCGGCCTTGACTGTGTCCGGACTAGGTGTTGGGACAGAACAGCCTCCAACTAGGCCAAGGACAATCACAAATTGTCGATTGCCTCGAGCAGGCCCCAGTAACGTCTCTTTCATCCTAGCCCTGAGATTATATTCAAGGCTCTTTAGGAGAATGAGACCCATCATGTTACTGGTATTTGGCATATTGGGTACGCCACGGGGAGTTTGCCAGACTCTGCCGTGCGGGCAGGCTACATTTGGTAGCCTACCAGTTTGTCCAAAGTAGGAATGAGATAATAAGATGTCACAATAAGATGACTGCACTTCGTGGAGCTGATTTTTATAGTCTCTGAGTCTTAAGAAGAACAGTGCAGTCTCCTGCCCCTGCGCCGGGCTATTCCTCGCCGGGGCCCCTTGGAGGGGAGCGGGTTGAGTTTTTCTCCCCGCCCCGAACAGGGATCCGGCAGCCAAAGACCTCCAGGACCAGCCACCACCATGCTGAGACCACTCTCCGCACACATGAAGGTACTGGCAGAGGAACAAATCCACGCAGGTTCCGGGGCCGAGATCTCCAAGCCTACTCAGATTTGGGCCGAGCATCCTCCACCCAGATCCTCCAAATTCCAGTAGGCGGGGGTCACACCCACCACCTGGCCCCCTGGCGCCGTGTAATCCCATCAGCGGCCAAGACTCAGGCCAAGGACAATGAAGATAGCAGTTTCCACTCAGGCCTCTACTATCTGCTTGTTCCGGGAGGAATGTCCTGGCCCCTGAGCTATGAAACAGATGGCTGTCACGGGTCCGGGCTCAGCCCTTGGACCCAGATATTGCGTGAAGCCTGGAGCAGGAACTTACGTAAATTGTGACCTTCAAATTGGCTGTAACGGCCGACTTGGGCCTATATAAGTTGTAAGTGACCCCTGTACCTTGGGTCTGGGTCCGGCCTCTCCCACGGGACCTGGGCGTCGCTGTGTGCGTGTGCATGACCCTGGCTAGCCAGCTCAATAAACCGCCTGCTTGCTGATTGCATTCCTGTGTGGTCCTTGTCTGTGGTCAGAGATGAGATCCAGAGCTGTGACCTAACACTCAGGAGGGTCCATCAGTGGCCCCGGGCGCACATCCCGTGTGTGCGGTTGTGGTGACCCAGAAATCCACAGACACTTTGGGGCTCCGGGTACAGATTGGGCTTCGTGGCTGATGCAGGGAGCAACTCTGGGGGAGGAAACACTCCCGGGCATGCACACAAGCCTGTGGCATGCGTGCCCATTGACACGCAGGCCAGCAGGCGGACACGGTCCTGTGGGATGGCCACGCCGAGATGGGGCTTGGGAAGGGCTGGCGGGGTGTGCTCGAGGCTCCTCTGAGGGGCTGGAGCGATAGCACAGCAGGTAGGGCGTTTGCCTTGCACACAGCCGACCCGGGTTCGATTCCCAGCATCCCATATGGTCCCCTGAGCAATGCCAGGGGTAACTCCTGAGTGCAGAGCCAGGAGTCACCCATGAGCATCACTGGGTGTGACCTAAAAAGCCAAAAAAAAACCAGGCTCCTTTGAGCCGGGATTCTTGAGTACTGCAGCTGGCCGGGCGGGGCGTGGCTGCGGCCAAGGGCCCTGCAGAGAGACATGGGTGTGTGTGGGGCTCTCTGTGGCCAGATGCAGGAGCCATGGGACTCCCTCTGGGTGCCAGGTGACCCACGGAGGCCAGGCCCGAGGTCATCCTTCTGGGTTAGACGGGCCGACCCCGCCCAGGCCTCACGCACCTTCCTGCTCAGAGCAGAAATCGGAACCCCTGAGCCCGGCACTTGTGCCCCTGGCAAGCCTGTGTGTGTGTTGGGGGGACCGTCTCCGTGTAGAACAGGGGCTTGGCAAAGCTCCCCTCAGCCCGCAGCACCCTGAGGAGTCCTGACCCTAATGCGAGATGATGAATTAAAAAGCTTACTCGCATTATGCAAAATTATTCCAAACAGATGGTGAAGGCGATTTATGGGCTGTCTCTGTCCCGACAAACAAGCGCTGTTTGGGGCAGGTGGAGAGTGGATTGTAATGTTTGCCCTGAACGCGACCATCAGTGACCAACTCCCGCTCCCTGGGCCCTCAGCTGGGGTCCAGGGAGCTGCTTTGAGCCTGGGCTGTCCACACTGCCGCGGCCCTCCAGGAAGACCCTCCCCCTCCCGCCCCACACCCGATCCCGAGCTGCCCTCCTCTCTGACGTCCTAAACAAATCGGACGTGCAACGACTCCTTGGGTTCTGAGTCCTGATCCTTCGCACCACGCGGTGAGGGCGACACAGTCGGACAAACCTGAGTGGGGGCGTCTCCCCCCACCGCCCACCGCTGAGTGACTGGGGCCCTCAGTATCTCACCCCCGCCTCCAGGCCTTCGTTCTCGGTCCAGCCCCTGGGCCCAGGGCACTCAGGAGGCTGATGGTACGAGCAGGCAGAGTGGCTCGCAGAGTTCCCGGACACAGAGCCAGCCAGTTCCTAGTGGCACCGCCCGGAACTGTGTCATCCTTCATTCTGGAATCACAAGCAAATCAAAGTTTGCTCGCCAATTTCCCAGTCTGGTTCCTCACCCACCTGCCTCGCTGTCATTACAGTTAAACCAATTTGTCTCCGGGCGTCGGAGCAAAGGGCAGCTCCGGCTGGGAGGGCCGTGGGGGGCTCGGCCGCCCCCTGGGTTATTGCTGTGTGTCCGTCTTCATCACCGCGAGGCGATAAATGTGCACTCCGAGATCCCTGTCACCAGCAGCTCTTGGCGTTGGGGTTCAGAGAGCCACACCTGCAGGAGCAAGACGCCGGGAAGAAGACGTGGGTTTGAGGGCTCAGGAATCAGAGCAGTGCTGGAGGCTGACTTGGAGCTGGGGCCTTCTACGGTTCTTGGGTCCAGGGAAGTCCTGGAGGGTTCAAGATGCCCAGGGAGCAGCTAGACTCCAGTGCTCACTCCCGGAGCCCGGGAAACAGAGTGACCGTCTTAGGTGCCACGGCACTCCTGAGCCCGAGGGCCCACACGCAGAGTGAGGGCAGGTGGCTCGGGGCGACCGTCCCTCAGGCCTTTGGACGCTCCTCCCAGCCATAGCCCTTTGTTTGCGTGCGAGGTACAGGTACGAGGCCCCTCCGTCCCCGTGAGGCCCCCTCACTCTTGGCCAACGTCCAGCCATGTCCCTGGTGTCATTCATTACGCTCTGTTTGCTTTGGCCTGGGGGCTGCCTCTGGTGGTGCAGGGGGTCTCTGCCAGCTCTGTGCTCAGGGAGCACTCCTGAGCAGGCAGGGGCTGCCACATCGGTCACCGAGGGGCCAGGCCAGGGCCGCCGTGCTCTCTCCGGCCTCCCTGGTGACCTCTTTAATCCGACTGTGCTTGGCGGGCCATTGGGCGCCCCCAGCCCGCCCCCCACGCCACTGGGCCGTTTCTTGGTATTTCTTTCCTCTGTTCTTCCCCTTCGTGCGTCGAAACAGTCGGTGCGTTTCGGAGAAGGCAGAAAAGAGGCCGGCTTTGTGCCTCGGACCACCCCTGCCTTTTTCCCGGGGGTTCAAACAGTTTATGTGTGATGGGGTCACTGCTTCG